>NW_027468368.1:40000-158194 GCF_041734735.1 Babylonia areolata
ACGTCGGTGTCTCGATACCCAAGGTCGAGAGCCTGTTCGTCTTAGCCCGGGCCTCTCCAAAAGCGCCAAACGCACTGGACGTGGCTCAGATGATAGGGAGAGTACGCCAGACCCAGGCTGTCTATTTCACCATGACAGACAGTTTCAACACCAAGTCGAGCAAAGGCGTCGCTAAAAAGACCGTCTTTAGACAGTTCCTCAACTTCCCACCGGATTCTGCACGCTTCGCGCTAAAGAATCCCTCGCTGCGAGATTCAGCCAAGATCTTCTTGGAATCCTGCAAGACCTCTGTGGCCGCCTGGGAAGAGGTGAACAAGCACCCGGTACTGTTTTTCCACTTTCTTTTGACGATCCTCGAACCTCACGTCAGAATACTTTGGATAGAGAAGTACAAACGTGCGAGGGTTCGCGTGCTCGACGAAGTCAACCGGACACGCCTACATCTCAGCTTCAACTGGCACCCGTCAAGAGAAGTGAACTACCTGCCTGCTCCTTCTTCCGGCTCATCACTGGACGAAGATGACTTCATCCCGCTTGAACTCGATCAGATCGTGTACAAAAGCGGGTTGATACCTTATCAACCGGGAGACAACAAAATCAAAAAGTTGGTTCCAGTGATCAACAGCATCGGCGGTTGGTACTACCTCTTTCAGAACGTCAAGAGAGCGGTCGAAGCTGATTTAACTGGGATCGAGATGCGATTCTTTCAGGTCAGGCAGGGCAGCAATTTTTACCCTTACCTGAAAGCCATAGACGTGGTGGTAGAGACTTTTTTGGAAAAGTTTGGAGTGGATGAAAACCTGGCAGGAAAGACGAGCGAACATATATTTATGATCCTCTTCATGAACCGGCTTCCTCGGCATGAACGGAGTATCCTTGGTGCGTGGATGGAAAGCTCAGTGCGAGAAAAACGCGTGGACTACGAAAGATACCCTTTCTGTTTCTTCCAGGACGTCTTCAGGATATTGGGAGTGACTCTAACCAGACGCACATTTTCTTACTACAGGAGGTTCCTGCAGCGTTTTGCTTCACTCGTGCCTACCCCGTCTAAACTAGTAAGATGTGGATATACACTCTACGAATTGAACTCGATGATGATCCCAACGGGCTCGCGAGTGCCCTACTCCCCCATGCCCCATTTCCGCTCCCTGTAAACAGAGAGCTGTACATTATCCCCATGTGTAAGATCTTGGAGTGTTCCGTGGGTTGGGTGATACTCTCCCAAGATGTTTATGGTTATGCGGACAGCAGGGCGGACGATGATGACCCGGACAAAAAATACCTACTCAAACTCTACTTCAAAAAATGTGGGGTATTGGTGGACTTTCGGTACTCCACGTTGCTAAAGGGAGCGCTCAATTTTGTATTCTCCGGCGTGATGCCTGTGGCGCTTTGTCGCAACCATTTTGAGACTGTTGAATTTTTAGAGAAATTTGTGAATTTTTTTAACGCTGAAGAAAAAGAGTACTTGGCCCTCTGGTCTTCGGTCCTCTATCACCTGGAAAGAAGAGTGTTTCACCAACGCCGCTGGACCAGATTTTCAGCGGTCATCAGACACTTTATCTGGGAACAATTTCGAGCTTACGGACCTTTGTGTTCAAGGGGCGACGTCTGCTTTCTGCTGGCTAAGACTCATCCCATCTACGTGCATCCGGATGTCACGGGTGCTAACCAGTACTCTGTTATATTTAAGATCTTGAAACTACAGCAAAAGATGCCTGAGATGACTCCCGTGGACTTTCTTGCACTGTTCATGGGACTGATGATTACACTGACAGAAGGAAAAGAAACATCTCTGGCCAAGGAAAACGGCTCTGTGACTTCGCTCTTAAGGGCTTACGACAAACAAAAACCCCATACTAAATATTCTACAGACATTACTCACCCAGCTCTTAAAATCGGAAGGGACGGTCATACTAAATATTCTACAGACATTACTACTCACCCAGCTCTTAAAATCGGAAGGGACGGTGTCAAGACTGCTACTACCGGTGTGTCTTTGAGCAGCGAGCAGAAAGCTGCCCTGATCTGGTTCAGAAATTTGAACCTTGGAAATGGAGAAACGATTTCGGACTGGAAAGCGTATTCATCACATGCTACAAAAGAGAATTAGTAAATGTGACAACACCAACAATCTGTACCCTCCAGCTCTTAGAGACTTGTTTAACAGAGACGGCCGTAAAATATCGAGCTGTCTGATCGAGTGGCCGGCAGGTAGCAGGGTGTTGGACGTGGTGCTTAAGCTGGAAGGAGGGGAGTGTGATGTGATTATAGAGTTTAAGACTAGTGACAGCACTCAGCCAGGAAAGAAGACTGGCTTGAAACTAGTCAAACGCTATAAGAACCAACTTAAAGACAGTTACACTCAGTATCTCATGCAACAGAAAATGAAAAGAAAAGACGTTAAAGTCCTGAGTGTGTTTTTAGTATATTTTATTAAAAGCAAGTCATATTACACTTGGATTTTAAAATAAACCAAGTTTCACTTTTTCACCTTTGTGTGTGTGTATTCTTGTGTGTGTGTGTGTGTTTGTGTGTGTGTGATGTTACCTATTTCTGATTTTTCTTGTGTGCGCCTTTGTGGACTGAATGCCACTGTGTGTGTGTGTGTGTGTGTGTGTGTGTGTGTGTGTGTGTGTGTGTGTGTGCATGTTACCTTATTTCTTTTATTCATCCCACACACTCGCACATTCACCATCAAGTTTGCATAAAAAAAATAAAATAAACCAAGTTTCACTTTTTCACCCATTTTTTTTTCTGATTTTCTTGTCTCTCTCACAGTTTGCACAAACGCATGCATACATACAGGGCACACATTAATATCAGCATGAATCTCAGATAATAGTTTTAGGAGGAATATAGAAAACGTGTTCATTTCTTGAAATCACTGGATCAAAGTGGTTGGGAGCAACGGAGGCATCAAGAGAGAAGATTACGAGGTGGATGGCACTGGGTATTCTGCTGTCATTAGGCACGTCCGTCATGGTAAAGTCCGGTAAGTAACAGCGGTTATTAAAAAAGACTGGATGTCCGTCTGCACTGGGCAGGTAAGGTGACCTTGAGAAGCTGAGGTACACTGGTCTGTTAAACATACCCGCCACGATTCTCAACATCTCCGTGTCGGCATAAGCAAAAGCTGGTAGACCTTCCAAGAGATCCGACAGAGTTACTACACCAATCCGTAGTCTGATATTGGTTTCCCAGTTCTCTATCAAGTAGAGATAACAGTACAGTTTGATCACAGTCCAGTAAATGCTTGTCCCGTAGAACCACACAGAGAGGGAGTGCCATAAACAGTCACCACTCCCGTCCACCAACCCGACAAACTCAGTACGAAGGTCAACATTTAGGTTGGAAATCACAGAAGCGTTTTCACAGGGTATCATCCTTTTCTGTTGTGGGGAAGGAATGCTTGGTTGTTCAAAATCAGAAAAGAGGTAATTTTGCATCTTGGTTTTTAGATCCGCCAAGCCAAAGTCATCGATCCGTGTTTTCCCTCTCATGTAGTCAGTCATCACAGACAACAAAAAACTGGCTCCAACTTTGGCCTCGCTCACGAACGCCAGCTCCGACCTTATGTTCGGGAAGAGGGGTAAACCCAAAGCGTAGAAGTTGGAATTTTCATTAATGAAGAGCGGGAGGATGACATTTCTGCTAACAGTTGGCCATAGACTTGGAAAATAGTAGTGAGAGTCGGAACAGGCTCCGATCCCGTTATCTTCTCTTATCTGAACAAACGCTTCATTAAATCTGCATCGTCTTCTGTCCACATTGTACCTTACTTCCACAGGCAGACCGAACAGACAACCGAGGAAAAAAACGATATACCTATCATCCTGCAATTTTGCAGGTTTAAACTCAAAGATCTTTTCATAACCTTCCTGACACCAGTTTGTCAATCCCAGCATGTCCCACGAGGCTAAGGCATTCATCATCTGACGATTTTTGTTTTTCACGGCCACATTTATCTTCAGCCAGGTAGCTGCTGCTTCTAACCTGGCTTCTTCCTCCCTAATGCCCAAGAGAAAAGCTACAATCTCTACCAAGTCCGTGGTGTTATTAATAGGAGCATACTCTGAGTTTGTAACGAACGTCGGGGAAATGGTAAGGTTCCTCTCTTGGACTGACATTGTGAGGTTGTTGATGGCAGCTATCTGTTTGATTTCGTTTTCAAAGAGAGGTTCTTGGTCGGCTGCAGCCACATTGAGCAGTTCGTTGTAAGAGTTTCGTTTGCCCCTGCTTTCGTGGATGTACCGTTTAAATTCACTAAGGACAGAGAGGTCAGGAATTGGAGCTAGAGGAGGGACCAACTGACTTGATCTAAACGGTTGTTGTTGAGCAGAAGCTTGTGGCAGTTGAGGAGAAAGTGGTGGTGGTGGTTGAAGAGGAATTTGTGGTGATGATAGTTGAGGAGGAGTTTGTGATGGTGGTGGAGGAGGAGTTCGTGATGGTGGTGGAGGAGGAGTTTGTGATGGTGGTGGAGGAGGAGTAGTTTGTAGTGGTGATGGTTGAGGAGGAGTTTGTGGTGGTGAATGAGAAATTCTCATTTCCGAAAGCAAAATATTGAATGGATTTTTCTGCCACTCAACTGGCATATTTCCTCCATTGTGTGGATGTATCAACATGTTTCTAGTGATGTTTCCAGGAAAGTTGTTGTTTTTCTCGATAAGGGCAGCCCCTATCCTTCTTGCTGTCAGCAGCGATGACTCTTGCCGTGTCGGGGACTTTCTAGGAGGTGATTTTTGTCGCATCGGGGATTTTTTAGGCGAACTCCTTCTAGGAGAAGACTGCCTTCTTCTTATAGGCGAGCGTGAAACATGTCTATTGGAAGAAATCCCTGTTCTTTTCCTCATTGGCGGAGATTCGCTCCTGGACCGTTTGGGTGGTGGTGAAGCACTGTCTCCTCTCCTAACCCCAATGAGAGTATCTCGTCTCCTAACCTCAACTGGAGCTTCATTATCCGATTGTTGCGGTGAAGGCGATCTATATCTGTTTCTAGCTGGTGGTATGAAGTCTTCCAGGTTAGGAGGTGGTTCCAAATCTGGAGGAGGATCATGAAAGTTTTCTACCAACTGTCGAACGTATTGTTCGACCAAAGGAGTGTTTTCTGGTATGGTTCCGCAAGGCTGATCATTCAACCCTTCAAAGGCTGTTGCAGCTACTTCACTCGCCAATCTTTCAACGGCCTCCGGGTCAGGACCAGGAGGAAAAATCTTTTCTAGTTTTGTCTCATAGACTCCAAGTTGCTCCCTGGTTGCAACTTGAATCAACCTGTTTCTCAGGGCTCGGGCTCTAGCGTTTTGCTCTTCAGTCTTTTTCCTGTTTTGTGCAAGATCTTGCTCCAAAGCGATGATGTCGTTGGACACCCTCTGACCGTAACCCGGTTGAAAAAAAAATCTGTCTTCTTCCTCCTCAACCACGAGAAAATCGACCTTGGGTTGAAACTCGCTGTTCACAGACGGAGCCTTGATGTTCACGAGCTCGGGGCGGTTTTTGAGAACAAAGACGTCTTTCCTGGGTTTATAGTTGGACAGATACCGTTGCTGTTGCGCCTTGTAAAACCTCGGCCGGTGGCTGTCATCATAACCGAGCAAAGAGCTAAACTTTTGTCCCGTGTCTCCAATCAGCATCTTTTCATAAAGATGGCTGGCTGATTCTGCCACCATTCGCGAATGTACCGTCTCCAGATCGTCTGTCTGGTGCAAGGGGACCGAGGGTAATGCATCTTTCACAATGCGGTTGACTATCGGAACCCAATCCGTGGCGTACTTGCGATTGATGAGGACGCGCATATTGTCAGCATACTGCTCGATCCTCGCTTTCCCTTTGTCGGAGAGAAAAGATTGCTGTTTTGCCTTGGTATCCTGAGGGTTGGCTCTGACGAGCCTGGAATAAAACATGGACATAGCTTCTTGCTGCCAGGGTGGATTTTCATCATCTTCCTCTAATAGTTCGTCTCCCCTACCGGCCAGTTGTCCGAGTGCCCTGGCCAGATATTCTTCACGCTGTTCCTCCATGGCCCTGTTGAGAGCTCGCTTGAGCTGTTCACGCTTGATCTCTTCTTGCTCATTGTCTTCATCACCGGGGTCATTCGGATCGAAATAAAACTTTTCTGCGTACGGAGGAGAAAAAGAGTGTCCTTCATCAGACATCCCATTGTTTTCATCATTGTTTTCAAAAAGAGCACTGACGTCTTCTGGCACGTCATCAGGTTTCCACTCGATCGTGGTCCACCTCCCGAACAAGAGGGTTTGTCTGTTTCGGCTAAAGACAAACTGCTTGGTGTCTGGGTGCGTCAGGACCAGACCAACTGCAAAGTTGATTCTTAAAGAGACGTCTATAGCCGGACCATCATTGTGCATGATCAACCTCACCATAGACTTGATCAGAGTGTCGACAAAAACCTCTCTTCCTCTAGCTAATAGTTTGAGGTTGTAGACGAGGTCTAAAAACAGACCTGGATACATTGTCCACACAGAAAACACGGGCGCAGACCACGTTTCTTGAGATGTTTTGAGAGCTTCTCTGTTTTCGCTGGCCAACAAAAAAAGGTAACCCATATACTCTGTCAAGAGGTGTATAAAGTCGTATTCGCCTCCACCCATCCTTTGGTAAGCATGCCCTCGTGCAAACACATCTAGGCACTGAAAGCACGTCTCACTAAAAAAGAACAGTCGATTTTCGGGTCGCAATGCACTTTCCACCAAGGCCTCCCTCATCACGCGCATGTCCACTTCCTTCCTGCGCGCTAAAAAGTACTCAAAGGAGACTCGTGTTCCTCCTTCTCTCAGTACCCAAGGCTCTTTCATCAACTTGTGTATCAAAAATGAATGATAAGTCACGATCCCGCCAATCTTCAAAAGTCCAGGTAAGAGTTCCTTGTCTAAGATAGTTTCTACACACTTTGCCCGGGCCTTCTTCACCAGTTCCCTAACACGATGGTTGTTCCACAGCTCGGGTTCTCGTTCCAAGATTGGAGCCTCGGGCTGAACGTGTTGCCTAAAGTATATCTGGCCTATTTCTTGTTCAAAGCGAATTTTAGCCAAGTTCTCTCTGAACCTCTTAACATCATCTAGTCGAGAGTAGAAAGTAACGATGGCATTTTCTTCCACGTCCTCTCCGACTGTCTTTGGTCTGTACAAGTAGTCACCCAACGTTCCGTCCGCAGATCGCCACAGATCTACAGGCATATCTGTTGAGTCACCATATCTTCCATAAACGACTCTGGTAAACTCTCTGGTGTAGGCTAAGCGACTCTCATCAGAATTAACTGCGTCTGAAACGAGAAACCGGTTAAACCTCTCGGTGGCATCTTTCCTCTTAAGGTCCTTGTCCGCCCTCACAGCTTTGACAATAGACTGTTTTAGTCGGCGGTTTCGACCCCTCTTGGCCAACGCTTGTCTCTCTTGCAACGGGTGATTTTCCAACCATCGCTGTATCTTTGTCATGATAAAGTTAAAATAGACTTGAGCCTCTTCCTGAACCGCGGCCGTAAGGTCTGCCAGAGTTTCTCTAGTCCTGAGCGTGGATTCTGTGAGGTTTTTAATAATATCAAAAAACTCGGAATTTTCAGTTACCACAGTTCGGCACTTCAAAAAAGTCCAGAGTGGTTTGAAGCGTTTGTGAGTTTGTTTTAGCTTTTCAGAAACGGTAATAACTTTTTTATTCTTTTTAACTGGTCTTGTATGTAGTTTTCTTACTGATGCTTTTAAGCAAATCTTTTTTTCTATTTTTTTGTTAAGCAGTGAGAGTACACAAGGGTTTGTTTTTACGTTGGGTAAGCAAGGAGGAGCCGTGAGCACTATCCCGTGTTCGATCATCACGTTATCCTTGTATTCGTTGGCCCTATTTTTCCATTTGGACATCTCATGTTCTTGCACTTTTAACTGCTGGGCCCAAGTTTCCAACAGACGAGCTTTGACGTCCTGCAGCTGTTCCACCATCTCCACGGCGGCGTTTCCTTGATGAGTCCTTCTGTTTTTTAGCACTGTCTCGTACCGGTCCCTCAAGAGCCGGTGGATGTCTCTGAGTGTCTCTAGTTTCTGCATCTTTTCGTACCCCGAGTATCCCCCTCGCGTTGCAAAAGCGGGTGACGTTTTGCAGGACCATCCGAGTCTGCCAAGCGTCTTGGGATGGAGCCACGTTCAGTTCGATCTCTCCATCTTCTCCTTCTCTCACTCGACTTTTCTCAAATACTCCAGCATTCACTATTTTCAAAAACCGCAGCTCGGGACAACGGGTGATCCCTACTAGGACATCTTTAGCACTCACCCGCTTGTTGCCAAGGGGGGCCAAGTTCAACAAATAGCTCCCAGGGTAAGTGCTTCCTTGCAGCATGTCCGTGGTTCGCGTGTAATCGCTCATGACTGGAGCGGCCACAATGATCATTTTACTGTCACTGTCTATTATGGCCTTCAATGGATGTTTTTTAGTTAGAGAGGCATCTTCTTCCTCTTCCAAAAACTTTTTGTTGCGCGCTTCGTCCTTGAATCGGTGAGACACATCGTCAGGTACCCAGCAGGATAAACAATCTAAAAACTCAACCTCTGTGCAGCCCCTCCTGATCCAGTTTTTGGGTAAGCCGTACCAAGGAATTACCCCATTGACGTTCCAAACGATCCCGCTCCTTTCTTTTTCAGAGGCTCCCAAGGCACCTCCAAATCCATTATAACGACGTTTGATTTTACCCAAGCTCCCCGTCGGGATGTTGAAACCAGGAGAGGTCCAAGTCATGTCTGGAAGTTGGTGAATCACTTCATGTGGGTGTTTTTCATCTTTTTTGTTCATGTCCAAACGAGTGAGTATGAATGAGATCAGGGCCTTGAGTTGGTGTTCTCCAGGATATTTCCTCTTTTTCTTCTTACCACTGTCTTTTTGCTCTGGTGGCATTTCTTCTTCTTCATTGAACTCCTCCCCTTGAAGGTCTGCAGCTCCGAGCGGCATTTCCATGGCATAGTAAGACATAAACCTCTCTCCAAGCCCATAAAAGAACAACAGCGCATCTGTCGACACCCCTTCTCTCACCAGTATACCCATCTCCCTCACACATCGAACGTACTTGTGCCTGTCTCCAATAAACTTACTGATATACACATACTGCTTTCCAGTGATGTAACAAGGAGAACCTACTAAGAACTGCCTGGTGATTTTATAACAGTCTAGCTTCTTGCAGGCCACGAAGGGTTTGATGACCTTTTTTCTCCCCGAGAGTTTGGTGATGATTATTGTCTCTGTTTTTTTTGCTGTAGTTTTCTTTTAGGTCCTCTCTTTCGAAATTTACGAACCTAATGTTCAAGTTGCCGGCTTCTTCGTAAGAGACGAGTTTCTCATTCTTCATCTGAGAATCTTGTGTGCGAAACATGTCTCTCAACTCACACTCGTTGGGAGCGTAATCCTTACCGATCCGGTCGTCCACCACCTCTCTAAAGTCTTTTCCTTCAGGTTCCAGGCGAAAGAGTTCCACTCCAGTTGGTCTTATTGGAGGGGGTTTTAAAGCTGGATTCTTGCCACTCACATAATACTGTGTGGAAGAAGACAGCAAGTTACCACTCCAGTCCAGGCTATAATCTCCTACTGGTTCTGCTTCTTCTTCTTCTTGCTCGATATACCATCCTCGCATTTTTTTCTCATCTTTTTCGTCTTCCATGCGCTGGTGATTTTCGTTGTAACCTTGGAGGCGGCATAGCTGGTCATTACAAACAACTCGTTTTTCTTCCAAGAGTTCGCGCCTGTAGCAGTCATCAACTTTTTTAATCTCTCCTCCAGGTCTGAGTACACAGACGTACTGAGAGACTTTGAGGTGCTTTTCCGGAGGCGTGTTGTTGCTGATATTGTTTTTGTACTCTTCTAAAAAAGAGTGATACTTAGCCACTCTCAACGATCCGGTCATGAAGGTAGGGTCCGCAAACTCAGCTCGGCTCACCGTCACAAACTCGTCAACAAAAGTTTTGAATACCTTTTTGCTCACTTTGGTCTCTCCAAGTTCCAGTGAAGCACACATGGCCTGATAAGCAGCAAGTTTGGTGAAGGTAGTCCCCATGCTCGTGGTCTTTAAACGACGATTCTTAAAGACCCTGATTGCTCCAATGTACTTGAAAAAACTACCAGTTGCTCCTATTTCAGCAAGATGGTCTGTAAACCAAGGTTGAGCAAATAAGCCTACCAGTGCCTCTAGGTTGTTGACTTTGGACACCACCGAACTCTGAGTAGGGCTCCCCACGTATATCATAACAGGACAGTGGGTAATCTTGAACATTTTTTGTTTTTTGATCATCAGTTTTCTGATAGCATAATAGACAAAAACTGGGGTGAGACAGGCCGCGGCTGAGGTGCGGCAAAACTCGTCCAACACGCAGACACGCATCCTCAAGACACATGGTACCGAGACACTCTTTTTTACCTCGATGATCCAGTCAATGAAATCTTCCACATCCACAGTCCCGTCTTTTTTGCTTCCGATCTGCTGCAAACCTTTGGCTTTGCAGTACTCCTCCACTGTGGTATCCTGGAGCTGAGAGCTAAAAAAGTCCTTGTGTTTTTTGGACACAAATTGAACAATGGCATTTACCAATGGACAACAGGCCTTGTACATTTTTAACACGTACTCCGCGTAGCATGAGACGTCTGCAAACCGTGGGCTGTGTACCTCTGCTTCGTGTTGTTCTTTGAGCACTGGTAGCATGGCATACATCTGGTTGATTGTGGCCATCCCGCATTCTCTGAGCACGGGAAAAATAGACTGCCTCAGTTGCAAAAGTTCCGTTAGCTGGTCCCCAGCTGCACGAGTAGGGGCTACGAAAATGGTCCTCCCAGGGTACAGCTTCGGAATGCAGCTCCTCATCAGACTGCTCTTACCACAACCGGCTCCTCCGATCACGTAGAACGAATTGTGTCTCAAACAGTCTTTCGCCTCGGAGCATTTGAGAAAATTAATATTTTCAACTTTATCTTCCAATACATTTTTAATGTTTTGGAGTTCGTTGTCATTCAACTTTATTTTATAAATTGCACCTCGACTCAGGCTCTTAGTTAAAGGCTCGTCTTCAGCTTGAAACATCAAAAACCTTGTCATGTCTTCTAAAAAAGAAGATGAGGCCATCATGCGAGCCGATCAGTTCAACAGACTTCTACGGTATTGGCCGAATCATTTCACGAGTCGCAATCCTTTTAAAAGTTTGTTTGTTACCAACTTGCCATTTTGGGGTGAAATCCCTTTTCTCTCCGATCTCATGCAAGAGTTTTCAGAGTGCGAGTCCAGCTACCACATCCGCAATTTATTGACCATCGATTCGGAGAGCCCCTTGTGGACAATCATCGATCCGTACTGGATCGAGGAGGAAGATAAAGAGAGGGGTCTCTATACGAACCTGTTGGACTCGCTGCTCGAAAAGACAGTACAAAAAAAAGAGGCCTCTGTTGCATCATCATCTGCTGAGGTCAACGTTGAATGCACATCCTTGAATGACGTCTATATGCGATTGTTGCACATCGACAGGCAGCAAGAAGAGAGTACCAGTGTTGAGCAAAAACAACAACAGTCTTCTGTAGACACGTCAGTGTTTCTCACAATATCACAAGCTGAGTGCATTAATATTGAGTCCAAGATCGAAGAAGAGGATCCAGACCTTCAGAAGTTCCTGAGCTCGACCAAGTACAAGATCGGAGCGTGCGAAGCCAACTTGAAGGTGTTGGGAAAGGTGGCGGCATTACCAGATGAAGACAGCATGCGACAGGACACTGTACGTATCAACAGTAAAGAACTGACTAAACAAACTGAAGCTCTCAAGAGCTTATATAGGAGACTCAGTAAGGTGAAAGGAAAATCCGATGACGAAGAAAAAACTGACCGGGAGGTTTTTTCCGTGGAGGAACTTTCTCTTAGTTACTCTTGCAAACCGTGCAGCTCGTACCTGGCCCTGGACCACCTTCAACACCAGCGCAACTTCGAGCTGAGAAAGAGATTTTTTAGAGAGTGTTTTATCACTGATCGTGATGAAGAGCCTCCTACCTTCGACAGCCTTGGTGGTTTGGCCGGTCTGACTGCCGTGGCATCTCTCTCGGCAGTCTTACCTCCACTTAAACAATGTTCAGAAGAGGTGGTACAGCTCTTCCTCCCTCCCATCTTCCAAAAATCGTCAGCAAAATGTATCGTCTCTCAAAAGAGCGCTCTCGGATCGTTCGCTAAGTGCATCATGAAGTATTATCACAAAGGAGAAGATGTTGCTCTGTCAGAAAAATCGACTCTGAACACCAAGTTTTTTTCCATTTATAAGATGTCTGACATAGCAATGGATCAACCCGCGCGCAAAGCCTTTGACGACTTCAGCGCAAAAGCTAGTCAATTGCTACCTTTGGACGTGGAGGAGACGAACAAATCACTTGCACTCTTCGAAATACTAAGAGCTTTGTGGATGGTGTTTGCACTGGCATGCCCGGGTGTGAAAGTGGAGCGTCTGGACGCTCCGATAGAAGAGGTAGAAAAACTCATGCTCGCTCCACTCAACCAAACTCTCAACTACAAAGAAAAAACAGTATACGTTCTCGTTGCTGATCAAAACATTTATATAACATATCTCGTGCGGGATACCCCACACTACTTTACAAACAGGCAACTTAAAAGTATCATCAATACAATCAAATCACAAAACAATTAAAATCAGATAGACATTTTTGTTTTGTTTTGTCAACAAATAAAGTCAGAATGAACAAAAAACATTTTTGTCTTCTTTTTTGTTATGAATGTGAACAAGTCTTTTTTTTTTTTTACAGTTTGAACATGGATGCTGCACCTGGGAACTTCGCCACCTTGAACGTGGTAGCCCGATTGGGCAAAATAGACGTGCTGGCTTTAGGCTTGTTGGGTTTGATGTCCTCGTTCTCATCACTCGACATAGACAGGTCGTGAGCTACTTTTTTAATAGCCTGTTCTTTTTCTTTTTTTGACTTTTGCTCTTTCTTCATGTCGGCATACAGCTTCTCATTGCGTGAGGGAGCTTGTTGTTGTTTCTTCAGAAGAGAACCGATGGGAGAGAATGATTCATTCTTTTTCGACGATGTTTCTTTGGCTTGTTGTTGTTTCTTCAGAAGAGAACCGATGGGAGAGAATGATTCATTCTTTTTCGATGTCTGTTGTTGGTGTGCAGGTTGCTGTTTCTTTTTTGGTGCAGGTCTTTTTTCTTCTTCATCAGTAGATTCACTGGCGAAGGTTGCAGACCTGGACTTGCTGCTTTTTTTCATCAGTAATGCGTAGGCTGGGTGATGAGGCTCGAGCTGTGAATCGAACATCATTGCTGCTTTCATTTTGGTTTTTGTATCAAAACCCTCTTCATCAGAAAAAGGCTGTTGTCCGAAAGAACTCTGTTTTCCGTTTTCTTCTTCTTCATCATCAGAAGAAGACGACGACGACGAGAGTTTCTTCTTTCTCACCTCCTTTTTAACTTTTCTCGGAGGCGGGTTTTCTTGATCTTCATCCACGTCTGTCTGGTCATCAAAGATGTTGCGTTTCTTCTGGATTTCTTTGTTTTTGCTTGCAGAGACGGGTTGAGATTTTCTGACTGTGGGTGGGTTACCTTTTTTACTCTGAACTTGCGACTCGACCTCGCTCTCTTCACTGTTTGACATGGCGTTGACGGGTACTGGAGTGACCGACACACTTATGGCCTTTTTGCTCTTTAGCTTCCCAGCAGCATCATTTTCGGTTTTAGGCTTGCGAACCGGCTTGGCTTTTGGCAGGTTTTTGCTGTTGTAAGCTGCGCTGATGCTGATTTCATCTGAATTCCGAAGAGCTATGCTCCTGGTTATGAGCTCGTAACGCTCAGGGTTTCGTTCTTCCAGGTTCTTGATGATGTGATCCATACTAGTCAAGTCTACACCTTGCCAGTTTTGGATCAGTTCCCTAAAACAAAAGATGGCCATATAGTTAGCATTGGTCAGCTCTCCGTCCAAAAGTTCTTTCCAATTAATCTTATCGACCACTTCCAATGTGATGTCAGAGTTCAGTTCACCATATGTCTTCATTTCTTCAACTGATAGTTTTTCCATAAAAAAATAGTTTATGTGGGAGATTGCATAGTTTACATTGCGAGCGTAAGCAAACAAACTGTTTAAGAATTCGTTTTTGATGTTTGCCATTTTTTTTCTTACTCAGCCGAGCCGGTGGATTTAAACACTGATAATGGGTTAAAAAAAAAATACCGGACAGGGCGAATTTTGTTTTCTCTGTGCAAAAAAAAAACCCCTTTATCTTACTCTATTTTTTTTAACAAAGGGTTCTCTTACTTTTAATAACTTTTTTTTACAAAGGGATAATTTAAGTGGATGGAGGAGGGGGGGGGCAGGGGGGGGGGGAAGTATCACAAAGTTTTTTTTTACATCCTATGAAACAGTCACTTGTAGAGGAGGGGGAAGGGTTAGGAGAGTATGAATATTAACCTGAACCAAGTAGTTTTTCCATCACCAAAACAAGAATCTCACTTAATGTAGATAGCAAATCTATAAACAACAACACCAATTAAAAAAATCTTGAAGAAAAATAAAAGCTAGGTTTTCTTTCCACTAGCAGTTGATTAAAATAAAATGATCAGAGAAGAAAAAAACAAACATACACAGGTCTTTTAAAAAGTTACTTTTTTGTGGTCGACATATAAAATACATATAGTCACTCATCTAGATAGCAAGATTACAACAACAACAAGAATTAAAAAAAAATCTTGAAAAATAAAAGCTAGGTTTTCTTCTTCACTAGCAGTTGATTAAAACAAAATGATCAGAAGTGGTTGACATATAAAATACATATAGTCACTCACAGAGGAAAATACGGATCTTAAAATCAAATTTTAAAGTGTTTTTATCACCATACAAGAGTCTCACTCAAATCATAGACAGCATCATTTCTTCTTCAACCTAATACAAAAAAACAACATTTTTTCTCGCACTTAAACGAGCTCTTGCCACATTTTTTTCTTGCTAAGGTTTTTTTTAATTTTAGTATGTCACACACACACACACACACACACACACACACACACATACACACACACACACACACACACACACACACACAAACAAACCCCAAATCTTTTTATCCACTGGCAGTTGGCTTAAAAAGATGATCAGAAAAAAAAAAACAATCACACACAGCTCGTTTAAAAAATGTTTTTGATACTTATCTTTTTTTCTTTTTTTTCACAGAAGGTTCAATGCTAGTCAACACTAAATCTTCATTTGGAAGGTAAGTTTCACACGATGCACTTTTGCAACCTCGCTTGGCTTTATCCAGGCAACCCGAACATTTACTACAGGAAAAAGGATTTAATACAGTCTTGGGACAAGGACACTCAGGTTTCTTTTTTCGTTTTGAAACAGCAACTGAGGAACAGGTTCTGTGTAAAGTACATACAGTCACTTGCAGAGAAGGTACAGATCCTGAACTAAACCAAGAATAAAAAGTTTTTCCATCACCAGACAAAAGTCTTACTCGGTAAAAGGTGCTACTGCCGACGCATTTTTGACAGTAATTAACACCTTCAAAAAACTGTGAATAACAAACTTTGTTATGGATATTACTGACGTTCGAAGGGAGATTGCAGACGCAACACACGTAGAGGTCCAAAGGTGGGCGGTCGTTTAATAGTTTCAAACACTTGCTCCTACAGCCACAAAAATAGTCTCTCCGTTCAACCCGCGTAGATAGCCGGTTATAAGCTATCGACAGAAGAGAGTCTAAAAACCTGAGATAGCTGAAGGAAGTTGAAGCTAGGTCTTCTTCTCCACTGGCGGCCGCTAAAAGATGATCGGAGATGGACAGTAGGCGTGAAGGGGAACACTCAGTTACTTTATAAAACAAACGCCGGTAAAATCTTACGAGTCCAGCTGGAAAACTGTAGACTGGTGAAGCAGAGAGTAACGCAGGGTTGGGTTTGGTAGGCTGCTCAGCGCGTTGAGAGTAAGCAAACTTGATGCAATCCTTGGCTGTTTTAATGCGTTGGGCGTAAAAGTCGTAGATGTTACTGTACCAGGTTTTTATATCAGGGATGATCAAAGTTTCCACAGCGTCTGGCAAACAGTCAGCAAATGTTTCTACCTTCAGTACATAAATACTTTTTGCTGTTGGGAGGATTGTTCTTTGGCAGGGTAAAACGGTATATCGAACCGTTTTACCTCCTCCAAAGGGAAAATTTATCAGAGTGTTCAACTCATTCACCCTGCCCGAAACACAGAGGTAAACGAGTATAGGAAGAACGTCAAAACTTTTACAGTCCTCTCCACCCATAAAGTCACACCGTTCACCGTTTTTTAGAACACTCCACCCATGGTACCAAGGAGAACAAGATTCACAACTTCTATCAGTGAGACGACGTTTGGTCACAACTTTACATTCGGCTCCAATAACATACTTGCTGAGATCTTCCAATACGTATCTTGGGACCTGTTTACCTTGAGAGTGTTCGGTCCACATTTTTGAGAAAGAAAAGTAATTTCCTCCCTGCATTGATCTCACTGTTTCTCTAAAACTTTTTTCTCATACAATTTACTTATATATAAACATTTTACCTTAGATTGTTTTTCTCCCAGGGTAAATTTACTGTTTCCTCTTGTTTTTTCTCTTGGGCATCATCGTCGCTCGCTTTCCTTCATTAAGAATAAAGTCAATGAAAACTCCTTTTGCTTCCCATTGGTACCGCAGTATTCGCCTCAGCAGATCTCCAACATTGTTGATCTTTAGCTTACCAAGCTCGTCTCTCAGTGAATTGAGTTTTTTGGCAGAAATGTTTCCAAAAGTCAAATATCGCATGGAAGAACGACCAGCCTGTGAAGCTGCTGCCCACTGCAACAAAAACTTTAACTCCAAGCTGCCCCCAAATGCTCCAGCTCCCCAGTTACCAGTACTGACGGTGGTGGTCTTACTATCGCAGGTGAATGCTGAGAATGCCTTGTTAAGTTCTCTGGTAAGATAACTCGATCTGATCTGATCACTGGGTTTCTTTTTAAAGTTATACGCATCAAACGCCACTATGTCCACATCTCTGGTGTCTATCAGGATCCTCGTACGGTCTTCATAAGGCCCGTCCCAAGCATACGTTCTGGCATATCCTCGGTAATTGCTGAACCTCTCCACACCTCGCATCAGCAGCGTCTCATTATCTTTCAGCATTGGGGTGACCAACCTCCCAACCATCAGGTCTGGACAGAGCATGAAGCGAATTTCCTCTTGCACAGCCCCGTGTCCTACGATACCTCCTCCGACATACGCATTGGCGAAATCGGCCTGTAAAGTACCGACCTGATCTTCAATGCTACCTCGATCATAAGCGTATACGGATATGAGTGGTTTTTTAGAGTCTTTCCAATCCTCAAATTGTTTTTCTCGTTTAGAGTGTAGGTAAAATGTCAGCTTATTTCCGGGAAAAAACATGATATTTTTCACAACCAACCTTCGCAAAAAATAATGTATGAAAGAATTGATCTTCTGGTACATGGCAAACGTAGCTTCATTATTAGCCTGTGTGGCGTACATGCCTTGAAAATTACAGTTACCCAGCACTGCACTCCTAGCACTCCTTTTTGGCCAAGTGCATAAAAAGCAGTTTACTAACACGATAGTAGCTTCTCGCTCCTGGATCTCGAAACTTGAGCCCCTCTTCAAGAGAGGCCAGGCATCGTGTTTGCCATTTCGAGCTAAAGTGGGGGTCTGTTTTAAAGCTAACAACATATTGGGAAATAGATTATCAAAAAAAAGTTGTGTTTCGGCTGGTGATATAAACTTTTGAAAATAACCCAAAAGTGTGCCAAATGTCCAGTTCTTGTTTATATTGTAAGCCTGTATAGCCGTTGTTAAACTTTGTGCATCAGTCACACATTCAAGGGACCGGAGTATAGTTTCCCACCGGTTCTTATTGGCAAAAGGAAACAACACATAGTTGGTGCTTGTCATTTTTTTTTCTCTGTTTCTTTATCGTGCAGCAAAGAGCTCTACGGCTTTGTGGTCACTCACGTCTTTACCCAAGTCTACAGCTGCTGCCGACTGAAAAGCGTCTTTGGGAGCGTTGCTGTAAATCAAGTCAAGTACGTGTATGCCTCTGGTGGGCACCTTCACTCGATTGCTAAACCCTGAGAGTGCGGCGTACGTCCGGTTGAAATCTCCACCAATCACCACCCAGGGAATATTTTTCTGTGGTACAGAATCGAGTATTTTTTTAAACAACCGAGTGTTAATGTCTGTTTGGTTGCTGCCTTTATTTGGGATAATATAGTAAGCCACCGACAGCCAGGAAGCTTCTTTGTACTCAAATAGTACGGCAGACACTTCGTAGTCTGCCCCGCTCTCATTAAAAATTTCACGAGTGTTTGAACAAGTGGAATAAGAGAGATATACCGCTACTCCTCCTCCAGTGACTTTGTTGGCCAGGATCAAGTTTCGGTCAGCAAAGAAACCCTGAAAACCTCGCAGTTTTCTCTTGTCCGCTGGTCTGTATTTGATCACATGGGACGTAGCCGAAGGTCGAGTAGCGTTCCAGGTCTCAGTGATCAGGAGGACATCTACTTGGGACCATTCATTCTGCAACTTCCTTTCAGTGATGCCTCTCTTTTTGTCATTGAAGCAGCGCATGTTACACAGCACGATGTTAGGAGCATACACTACACCTTTAATGCGACGGGTTGAAGCGTAAAACGGGGCAGCAATCGGAGGAGGTCTGACTCCAACAGGACCAGGTGGTCTAAGTGTCGTGGACCTATATCTGTGAACCTTTGGAGTACCCTTCTGCGATATCGAACTGCTGCTGATACCACTAACACTTTCAGCACCACTGGCAATACTACCAACATTAACTCCGCGTTTTCTTTTATCATCAGTTTCATCAACAACATGCCTGAAAGGGTTGATTGCGAGCTTTACAGGGGTCTCTGTGATTTTGATTCTTGGTGCAATGACTGGAGCTCTAGGACCATCGCTTTTGTCGTAAGTCTTGACTGTAGCTAATGAGGGAGCTCTGACTCTCGGCTGAGAGAGGACTTTGGGTTGCGGAAGCGAAGGACCTTTAGGTGCGGACCTGGCATGTACTTTGACTCCTGGAACGAGCTCAGGACTTTCAGGCACGGATCTGGCATGCACCTTGACTCCAGGAATAGGAGGAGGATTCGTAGGAGGTTTTTTAATTCCTCCCCCTCTTTCTCCAATAACCAATTTATAAAATGCATTACTGATGGCATCCATCTTTTTTTTTTACAGTCACATAAAAAAAAAAGATAGTCATTAAAAAATAATTTCATAAATAGATACATTTTTTTTATACAGACTATCTGTTGATCAGCCAGGGATGTGTGCTGATTTCTGTGAGGCTAATTCGATGATCTGGATCAGGAGTCAGACATCTTTTTAACAAGTCCGTGCAGTGCTTAGAGTGTGTGCTGATTTTTTCCAGAAACATTGGTTCATCTATAAACTCAGAGCCTAACACTTGCCCGTGCATAAGCTCAAAAAGCAAGACACCCAAGGTCCACACTTCCCAAGCCTCTGGTTTATAGATCTTGTGGGTTTTGAATTCTGGAGGCCAATATTCCGTTGTTCCAAAGGTTTCACTGCAAGAATTCGTTCCATGCTCAATATATGCATGACCAAAGTCTATCAGCTTCACTTGTCCTGTCCGATCGTCGATAAGGATGTTTTCAAACTTTATATCTCTATGATAAATCCCTCTTCTAAACAGCATGAAGACCACTTCAAACACTTGACTCCAGATCACCTGAACAATCTCTTCACTTATGTACTGTTTTGAATTAAACCAATTGACAAGGTCAGTCCCCCACAACTCCATGACCACAGAAAACCTCTCCTGGTTTTCATACATGGCAAACAACCGAACGACTCCTGGAATCTTCTGGCTTTCAAAAAGAGCCACCATCTCTACAGGATAGTGGTCGTTGAACTTTAAAAAAGGTTGATTCAGTATTTTAACCAGAGAGAGCTGTTGATCTGATTTCCTTTTTGCCTGCCATATAAACGACTGGTTACCTTGAAACAAAGCAAGTTTGGACTCTTTTTCTTCGAGCAACTGAAAGTCTACTGTCGGATGGTGTTGAAAAATCTGAGACTCGATTCCTAGTTCAGGAAACGGCCAAGCCATTTTTTTTTAATCTGTACACGGGTGAAGAGTGTAAAAGTATTTGTGACTGAAACAAAAACTGTGCCTTAAATATTATTTTCTCTTTCGGAAAAACTTACCAGACCAGTAGGTGATTTACAGTTGCCTTTTTTTTAAAATATGGAGTCAGAAACTTCGGATAATACAAACGATTCAAGCAGTGAAGAAGAAGAAAATAGCAGTGAAGAAGAAAAAAAAAGAAAGCAAGAAAAGAAGACCAAAAAAGGTTTGGGAGTCAAGTTGTTGCCCAAAAAGTACATTCAAAGTTTTTTTTTCGAAAAAGAGATAAAACCTTATCGAATTTTCGGACGTGAAGTTTCGACAGGATGGCCCTCCTACTCTTCGATTCATCCTTACTTTCAGGATCTTTCCCAAACTATTTCAAAAGCTCCTGGCTCTGTTTCAGAACCAAAGGCAAAAGACATGGTTAGGTTTCACAAAACCATTTTAAACATTGGTTGGAGTTTCCTGGAACTGAGGGGTGATCTATCAACCCACCTTAATCCGGAAGAAATGTTCACAGTGAGGTACACCAGCGGAACCAGACAAAAAGTTCTTGACACCTTCGGCTCACCCTTGTTTGTCAGTAATGCTGATAACCTAAAAGCCCCATCGATTTGCAACGCCAGGACCGAAATTGACCTTGACATCGACCGATTTTTGGCTTCTCGACTACGGACAGTAGGACCTTTAAACCCCGACCAGTTACACGAGGCTCTCTCAGCCATCCTCGATGATGTGGTGGCCATGGAAAGACTGCAGTCCGGAGCTGGGGAATGTTACATGCTCAATCCACTTTACCCTCCAGCCGACAAGGAAGAGACAGAGTTGATCGTTCATCCACAGTCCCCAGTGAAGACCAAAGGAAAACTGCAACCGTTCAAGAGCAACCTCTTTCACTATCCTTCTCCGTCACAGTGGATCGAAATAAACAAGGCCACAGGACAAGAGAAAATCGTCGAACTCGCTCCCGCAGGAATGTTTCCTGAGGGTTTCTTTCCAGATACCGAAGAGAAGAGGATCAAATATGAGAAAGAACTGTTTTCCAAGTCTTGGATCGTGGAGCAGGACAACTTCAACTTCGCCACCATCTTCAAGAGACACATCATCAAAAAAAAAGGGAAAGTGAGCCGCTGTCTCTGGTATAAACACCGGATCAAGATAGGAGGTCGGCGCACCAGCAGGAGCCTCTCTGGGAGTCCCGTGGACATCAAGTCTTTTCACGATGCCGTGGTTTGGTTGGCCCGCTACTACCGCCTACTGAACCTGATCGGGACTGTCAATGGGCAAGTTAACGAACTCAAGGGTCATAGACAACACGACGCTGAAGTTGTCCCGACTTGGTTTGCAGCTATGCCCGTGATGCTCCAAGACGTTCAAAATCAGCCTTTGACCAAGTCCATCACCCAAGCTCAGTTGACTATCTTGGTTGATGCTGAAGCGTCCGAAATCAAAAACCCGCCTGAAGCAATGTCTTCAGCCTACTACTTTGCCAACAATCCGGCGCTCAAGACCTGGCAAATTCGTTTCATGCGAGGTCCATTTTTTAATGAGGAAGCAATTGCACAAAGCTGTCCAAACCCGTACACGACCTGGTGTTCTCCCAGTTCCTCAATTTACACTTCTGTCCAAGAAAACGTATTTAACGAGGCCTGGCTACAAGACCAGACGATCCCCATGGAACGCTGGGCCGAAGACTACCATATGGAATACCTCTTGAAAGACGTCGCTGTGACTCACGAAGCCGTTTTGAGGATCATGGAAGAGGTTGTACCCAATGACAACCACCAACAAGAAACTGAACAAAAAGAAGAGGAAACTGAACAAAAAGAAGGAAGTTCCTTTTCAGCCGAAAATGATGAAAGAGGGTCACATGAAAATACCACCACTCACAGCAGTGTGTTTTCAACAACAGCAGCGAGTTACCAGATGCAGATACAGAGCTTAGCTGTGATGTACAAAGAGTTGGTGATGGCGTTTTACACTGCGTTGTTCTCTGCAAATCAGCCAGGGAGTGTCTGGGGCCGAAACAGTCCAGCCTACCTCAGGGCTCTGACACTGTTGATGTCCATCACCCAGGAAGAGAGGGTGCAGTTTATTGAAAACACGATCAAAATGAGAGAGAGTGAAAGGATGATCACCGTGGATTCAATTCCTGCAAACTGGAGAAAAGTTGCCCTCTCTGCGGCCATATACGACGCGGCTCGTCTGGCCTTGATGAGGGCAAATGGAACCCACATGGAATCTCAAAAGTCAAGGGACTTTCATCATCCTACTTCATTCATGTCTCCTGATCTTGAAAGCACGCCGTTCGCTAAGATCGTTTGGGAGAAAGAAGGATTGACAGTGGAAAACCAGTCCAACCCACCATATGAGGACGAAGTGATGATGAAAAGCAGGTTGGAGTTTCCCAAAGATATCACCGTAGCCATGACTGATGGTCTGTTGAAAAACCTGCTGTACTTGGACCAGAGAGGACCGGGATTTGACGACGCCCTGAAAAAAAACATTAGGCGTAGAAATAGTTTCAAAGAACTCATCGTTGAACCTCCAAACGACATGCCACCCGAGATAGAAAACTTGAACATTGGGATCTTAGAAATGAACGAATGGAAGCCACACGCGGATCCCATTTATTTCATCTTTGGAATCATCCCGGAACTCAACAAAAGGAACATTCCACTGACCACGGTGCAAGGAAATCATCAACAGATTACGTTTCTACCTCAGACTGCGGTTCTCCCCAGCTTTCAGTCTACCTTCATGCTAAAACCAATAGCTGGACCGAGTACAGAACCTGAACGGGTGCCCGACTTTACTGCCTTCGTACAAACCCTGGCAACCGGCCTAAATCAAAGCGCGCAGCAAAGAAAGGCCGCCGAAGAAGAGAGGCTGAAAAAACAGGAGGAGGAGAGGAAAAACCAAGGGGAACATGAGGATGCCAGTCTCGTATCACAGTTTTTGCGAGACGAAGAAATGAGAGAAAAAACCACTGCCCTCAAAAAAAAACAAACCACGACAGAATACGGGGCAAGACGAGTCATCCGACAACAGCGTGAGTTGGAAACGGACACGGTTTTTCGAAAACCGGCAAATCCTGCAAGTTCTTCAAGAGCTGCTTTTGAGTTGGAAGACAGCCTGGACTTTAACCGCATCTTCGACACACGCTATCGCTATGAGGAGATCGCAGCCAAGAAAGGCTGGGGAAACAACATGGCCATAAGAAACAAGAACTTTTTTCAGATTGTTGTTTACCCAGCCGTCAGCGCTTACGTGGCCTCCAGGCAAACGTTTGACAAGCAGAAAAAAGAACAAAATCAAGATCCAATTGTAAAACGCAGCCACAACTTGGAACTTCTCTTGCAACTGGAAAAAAGGTGGGAGAAGGAATCGGAGAGGAAAGAAGCATCTTGGTACTTGGCTCCAGTCGTACTGGAAACTGTTGTGGGTGCGAACATGCCAGAAAAGTCACGGTTGATCAGCCGCATTCTGCGCTCTTTTATGAAGCCTCCTACTGATATGCTCCCTCCTCCAACCGCTTATCCAAGCAGTGGAGAAGTAAGTGCGGATGAGCCGCTCTTTACAGAATACACGCTGGAAGAACTGCCCACGGTAGAGCAGATCGTAGTCACAACAGCCAGGTTTAGGCAGAATCCCGCCATGTTCAATACTATCAGGTTGTTTTTGCGAAAATTCTGGAAACCAGCCTTGAAAAACAACCCGGCCATGTACGAGTACATGTGCAAAAACAACCTTTACCTGGCTGACTGGTACATGATCAATGACACCCATGGTTTTTTCATGGATGCTTTGGATTATTCAGCGCTGAATCCCAGGAGCAAGATAAAGGTATACCCTCTGGCTCTCATGACCAAAAACATTTTTAAAATCCTGCGCTATTACACAGATTCCGTGGATGAAGCAGCCAATCGAATAAAAACAGTGTACGAACAAGAGGAAACAAATGACAGCCCGGAGCTGAACAGTTCTCAGCAACTTCTCGAGTTTGAAGACTTCAGCACGCAAGATTTTATTTGAAATATATATTTAAGGAATACTCCAGACGCTTTTTTTTTTGTTTGACTAGTAGAGCCGCCTTTCATTTATTTTGAGCGGACTACAAGTCCTTTTCAATGATGGCTAGTTGTCTAAGCATAGTGACGTTGACAATAGCTGTTCATCTTCTTGCTGCTGTCGACCTACCTAAATGGATAAAGGAACGTCAAGAATGGGAAATGGGTCGTTCGATCTTTGAAGATGACCTGAACATGGAACAACCGTATCATCAAATATTAGACAATATAAGTCCACGGGTACTGCTTACTAATTCACCTAACAAATGCAGACCACAACTTCGTAACCAAGTTCCGAAGGAACATCTTGCTACAAAGTCAAGAATCTTTTCAGCGGCTTTTATCAACATAGCTCTTACTTACCTCAAAAAGGGTAAGTGTGTGTGGATTAATAACACTATGGTACCTCCTGTCTTCAACTATGGTAATCTACCCACCGGATCCACCAACATAAGCGCTCTGTTCGCAAAAAACTTCTCTAAAGCCTACGGCCAGTCAGAACTACCTAGAAGCGTTCTGTGTTACTGCCTCATGCAATTGACAAAAAAAATAAATTTTTCGATTATAAATCCCATTGTGCAAAAAAATTCTGAAGTCACAACTGGACAAGTGACAACTGAGAACTTGACCGTTCGCAAAAAGTCGGAAATCTGGTTTGTTTCTCAAAACAATCATTGTCTTCGGACAGATGAGAACGTGCAATCTAAGATCAAAGTCAGGACGTACATGGACTACAAAAGACTGTGGGCCCTGGCTAAACTGAATCGCAACTTGAATATATCCATGGTGAAGTTACCTTTTATCTTGGTCTCCGCTCCCATCACGACGTGGTCTAAGCAACCTAGCATTGTGGAGATCAACTCCAACAGGAATGACGAGCGATTGTGGGTTATCAATATTTGGACAGGACATTTTAGACCCGCGGTGAGCGGTTTCTTATCGTCTTCTAAAGACGACTCGATTATTCCCCAATACATGTGGGGTTGTTCGATTAAGATAAAAAAAAAATCCGCAACAACAACAAAACGACCAACAACCACCACCACCACCAAGCGAACAACAACAACCACCACCACCAAACGACCAACAACAACAGCAACAACAACAACCAAGCAACCAAAAAGGTGTTTGCAGAAAGACAAACTCAACGCTGACATTGTTTCCAAGATTGAAAAATATTTGGAAAAAACAGAGTTTGCTACTACCACCAAGAAACACGAAAACGTGAAAAAAAATACCATGGATGAACGTGAATTTCTTATCATAATTTGTGTTATTGGAAGCATAATAGGATTTTTTATTGTGACTGGAATGATCTTTATCATAGATAATTTTAAAACTTAACACCCCTGCCTTTTTTTTTCTAGACCAAGCAAGACAAAGCGTGAAAGAAAATACCATGGCTGAACGCGTGTTGTGTTATTGGAAGCATAATAAGGTTATGATGTCTTTTTGTGTGTTTTTTTTTGTAATTTGTTACTGGAGAGAGAGAGTGTTTAAAAAAATGAGTTGAAGAAGATTTATTCAATATATGTGTGTGTGCATGTATGGGTACAAAAAGGCAGAGAATTTATTTGTGAGGTGATGGTTAATTTTTATTTTTGTGCCTCACTCCTACTTGTTGTAACAGCTATGAATAAAAAAGATGCATTTTGGCGCAAGATGAATCAAGGAAATATTGAGTCTGCTTTGAAGTATGTGCCGCCTGGTAAGCTCCAATATTTTCTGATCTACCAAGATTGCAATCTTGATACTTTAAAAATGTTGGCACGATTTTGTAGGGACCTGAGCCTCAGAAGGATCGGCAACTATGAACCCAGAGTGTGGACTGATTACACTAAAGAACTGTTAAAAGACTACAAAATAGTCAAGAAATTGGAAAAAGTCAAAGCAGAGACAGATTTTAAAAGCATTGCCAGGGAGATAAAAAAACGGGGGAAAAAACAAATGTACAAACCTAATAAAACAATATCAAAATCTGCAAATTTGAGAGATTTGTATGAGTTGGCAAATACAAAATTGTAAAAATATTTTTAAAAATTGTACGAGTTTTATTTATGTATGTATGATGTATGTATGTTTAAAAAAAAATGTACGTATGTATGTTTTATATGTAGTTTTTTCACACTTGCAACACACTCTCACGTCATCTTTTTTTCCTCTCTCTCATTTTACCAATCCACACGAACACATCAAGTAATCTTTTACACCAGTCAATCCACACAAAAATACACACACGACACACATCAAGTAACACACAAAAGAAATACTTTATTTTTTTTGGTTCATTGTCAAGTTACAGACCAAAGAAAAAAAATTTTTCAAAGAGGAAAAAAAAAGAAAAAAATATACGTAAAAGCATGCACGAACAAAGAATTTACAGTCAAAAGAAGAAATACAAAGAATTTATTACACAGTCAAACCAAAAAAGAAGAAATCAAAAAAGAAGAAGAAATGAAATCAAATGTGACAAAGATTTGACCCCCCCCCCCCCCCCCCAAGAAGAAATACGAAGAATTACAGTCGAAAGAAAAGAAGAAATCAAAAAAAGAAGAAGAAATCAAATAAATCAAAAAAAGAAGAAGAAATCAAATGTGTGACACCCAAGAAGAAATACGAAGTATTTACAATCGAAAGAAAAGAAGAAATTAAAAAAACAACTTCTCTCTCTCTCTCTTACTCACTCACTTAATTATATCTTAATACTTAAAATATTTCAATTCAAAAACACCACACGTACAAGGCCATATAAACAGACAAAATAAAAAAAATAAAGAGGATACTCAGAACTGTACATTCAAAAAAGAACTAAAGATTCAAATGTTACCAAAAAAAAAAGGGGGAGCGGGGGGGGGGGGGGAAGGAAGATTCGACACACACTGGAGAAAATGTTTGGGTTTTTTTGCAAATCTTTAGTACAGTTTGTGCAGCAACATATTGGTTCCAAGGCCCAAGCAGATAGCCAGATTGCGAACGAAGGCCAGTGACCCTCCCTTTTCTTGAGCAAAGTCGGTTGTTTTGCACTCATAACCGATGGCTATGTCACTCAGGCTTGCCACGCAGCTGTGAGAAATGGCAAAAATGGAAACCAACGCTGTGAATCCCCAATCACCGATGAAAATAGGTGGCAAAGGGTTGCGAGAAGAGTAACCTGGTTTGTAGTTGGTACCCGCGAAGAGCACTCCGATGACAACCAGTCGCAAGAAAAGGACTAAAGTCAAACAGGTCATAAACATTTTTTTTCGACTGTCGCCCCGAAACAACTTGCGATAAATCATCGGAGACAGAAATGAGAAGACGACAGCACAGAGAGAAAAGTTGAAGAAGACCGTGATGGTATGCCACCACACGGCACGAGACTCCTCCAAAGGCTCGATTGAGAGCAAGGTTCCCGGGAAAATGGCAAATGTCTGCCAGAAGAGGAAAAACTGAATGATGAAATAGCCGTCACTCATCATTTGATAGCAAAGGTTACAGCAAGAAAGGGTGGTATTAGAAGCCAGGATATGCTCGCCAGTTTTAGTTAATGCACAGGTCTCTAGATTTATCTGGGTTTCACGCGCGGTTTTGTAGTTATATTCGAACATGTGCAAAACGTAGTCACGGGAGCGGGAAAAGCATGATCCCAAAATGATGAACAGCATCAGGAACACCAGGCTCTGGATAAAGTAGGCTTCCACAGCACGAGAACGGGTAGTCAGCACGTATATGGCAGCAGTCCCCGAGGTAAAGAGGCCACTGACATCCAGTCCAATGGTATAAGAATTGAAGGTGTACTTGGCGAAGACCGCGGCTGTTGCCAGGATACTGATTTGCATGTGGCTCGAAAAGCACGAGACGAGAAAGGTGAGTATCAGTATCAAAATTAACATCAGTTTTGGCTGGCAACAGTCGCTGACAAGGTGCACACAGACAGTCAATATCGCCATCAGTACCAGTTCGATTACAGCGGAGATCACGGCTCGCATCATATGTCCTTTTAAGCCACTACCTTGATACGAGATCTGTGATTCTGTCCCTGACACAAACACAGTTTTGATTTTTTGCACCATTACCGCGTACCAGTGGAAAAAAGCCGTTATTCCCAAGCAGCTGATCTGAAAAATCCAGACAACGATGGTGGGCCAGGTCGCTCGCAGGTAAGGAGAATCAATCATGCAGTCGGTGTCCGTTGAGGTGACAGCATGACTGTTGTTGACTGGGATGGCGACAGGAGAGAAAAACAGGTTTTCAGTGACGTAGGGAGCAGATATCGTCAGGCAGTTGTAGGGCAAGAGGAAAGCCACGCCAGCCAGCATGAACACCAGAAGTCGTCTGAGGATGCAGAGGCGAGAAGTAGCCAGGTTTTCTTGAGCCCTGTACCACTGTTCGTTTGTACTGAGAATAGCCTTGTTACGATCTTGCATCGTAAAGACACCGGTAGTCGCATCATTTTCGATGGGAGGTCTCGCTTCCATCTCTGTGGTGGTGGTGATCGTATCATCTGCCAACACCGCATTTTTGATGGGAGGTCTCGCTTCCATCTCTGTGGTGGTGGTGATCGTATCATCTGCCAACACCGCATTTTTGATGGGAGGTCTGGCTTCCATCTCTGTGGTGGTGGTCGTATCATCTGCCAACACCGCATCCTCAATAGAAGATGTCGCTTCCATCTCTGTGTCTGCCAACACCGCATCCTCAATAGGAGGTGTCGCTTCCATCTCTGTGTCTGCCAACACCGCATCTTCGATAGGAGGTGTTTCTGTCTCCATTGTGTGTGTGTGTGTGTGTATTGTTCTCCTTGAGGGTTTTAGAAAGAAATGCAACAGGTACCTTTCCAACTCGTCGCTTTATATAGCTTTTGTATATGTTACTGTGCAACAAGGGAGATTTGACTTGGGGGGGGGGGGGGGGAAATCTTAATGGAAGAAAAAACTTTTTTGTCCCCAACATGTAGACCTGGGAGGGAGGGGAGGGGATGAAGGGGTTAGCAAAACAAACTTAACTGGGGAAAATTATCTGGGAAAAATTTTCCCCCAACCCCTGATATAGATTCAGCAGCAAAAAAAACAACAGCAACACCCTTTTTTTAAATGCAATTTTTTTTTATGACAGGTAAGTTCTAACATCAGCAAGAATCGTTTTCCCGCACATTGGGCACTTTTTGAAGGTTTCACCACATTCCTCACAGAAACAAAAATGACCGCAGGGAAGCAATGTCAAATTCACAGATCTCTTACGACAATAGCGACACTTTTGTCGCGCCTTCAACCGTTGGTTTTCCACCCTCAAAGCTTGTAGCTTGGTCAGGAGCTGATTTTTGTTTCTCTCCGCCGTTGCCGCACCCCCTTCTTTTTGTATGCTGGAGCTTTTGTCACACGATGAAGCATCCAGCATAGAAATGAAAGAAGACTCCATGGCGGAAGATACAGCACCTTCTAAACTGTTGTTGATAGCAGGTTGGTCGTTCGTGAAAAGTTGGTTGCCAGTTGATAACTGGTAGTCGGTGGAAGATTGATTGTTCGTAAGAGTCTGGTTTTCAGTTGAATTTAACTGGCCATCAGTTGGAGACAAATTGTCAGTGGGAGATTGATTGTTATCAGCTGGTTGTTGACCAGGTCCTGAAACAGTAGGGACTGCTTCATCACAATCACCATCTTCCTGCACATCTTCACTGGACGCGTCAGTAGCGCTGGTACCAAGCTCTCCAGCACCAACGTCAGAATGACAGATTACCTCATCCACAGCAATCAACAGCCTAACAGCGGAGATGGTCTCTCTGGCATTATGGGAAGGAAGTGCAGAGAGGAGCCGCTGGTAGGTGGATAGGACGAGGTCGGGGGGATATCCAAATTGAATGACTGCTTCTACTGAAACTGTTCTTTCTTCGCTCTGTCTGATATGATCATTTGCAGTGGCCATGTTTTAAAAAAAAAAAGTTATATAGAAAAATCAGCCTCACATTGTCCGATAGTCTTGTGATTAGTGTAAAAAAAAACCACGTCACATATCAGGTCCTTAGACTCCCGTTGATTCATCCATGCATTCATTGTACGATGGTGGGGGGTTGCTTTTTAGCCATTCCATTTTGCTAGAATGAAAAGCGACAAAAGTCAGACAATAAACTCCCCCGGTTGATATCGCAGCCCTCAAATAAGAAATTAATCTCTCTCCCCCTGAATTTCGCGCAGCGAGGTCCACCAGTCGTGCTAGTATGGCATGTTCCTGGCGGAGCTGCGAGATTTCATCACGGGTATCGTCATATTCCACAAAATCAGTTTGTCCCAATACTTGCTCTTGAACCACAACAAAGTCTTCTTCTTGCACAGTCATTCGTTCTCCCGGACAGTAACCCACAGATTCTACACACTGAGTCCATGTCTGAACAACAGTGACCGCGCTCTTCAATTCCGGTTGTTGATCAATTAACTCTCGCAAGTACTCCAGTCCGCTAGTTAGCTTTTTAACGTTCTTTTCGCGCTCTGATTTAAAAACAATGACGTTGGTTTTGATCAAATCATAAAGTGGTCTTAGTTTTCCAACATGAATGTCAAAAGAATGGCACTTGTGCTGTGGCTTTGACTGAAAGTAACTGATGCACCAGAATCCTCTACGTTGAATAGGGTACGTATGATGCCAACCCATGGTTTTTCGCTTTAACTGAAAGTAACTGATGCACCAGTATCTTCCGCGTTCATCAATAGGGAACGTATGATGCCACCCCATGATATATCCTAAATAGATGAAACGTATGTGGTTTATAGATGACACACGTATGTGGTTTTTATCTCATGGGGATAAAATAGCTGCAGAAATCTTGGAAGAAACTACCTTACACACTAGAGTCAAGAGAAAAAAAACAGTTTAAAAGGAAAAAAAAATGAGTTTAAAAGAAAACAAAATGCACACTAGAATTGGGGAAAAAAACTAGCATATAGCTCTCTCTCTCTCTCTCTCTCTCTCTCTCTCTACGACATTCACACACAACAATTTCAAGCAGCGATCACACACACACACACACACACACACACGCACGCACGCACGCACGCAAGTAAGATGACAAACATATTTTTTGTAGACAGACACTTTTTTTGTGCAACAAGAGTATGATAGATTTTCAGTCACATGTTTTTTGCAACAAGATGTTTCAGTTCACGAACAATCGGGATCATCAAAATGTTTTCGCTTCCTTTCTTCTTTTAACTTGCGCGGATACCAGTCCCCGTCTCTTCCCACATTGTACATGACGCACTGATCGCCACGTTTGATCGTGAAGTTATTTTCTCCCATGTCCCTGATTTTACCTTCACAGAGAGCTCGCTTGAGGCACTCGCGGATTTTGTCAACAGGTTGCTCCTGATCCCAAAAGACCTCGATCACATTCTCCACAATCACATCAATTTTGTCATCTGACTGTAACCAGTTTTGCAAGCGTCTGACGCTGTACGTGCAGAGGTTGTGATGCCTAGGATAGAAATATGTACACATCTCTTTACTCGTCTCTTCACATTTTCCCTCTCCTGTGACTGGGGTATCGAGGAGATCATAGATGTTTTCCGTCCAAAAGACGTGCACCAGAGTCACCATCAGGGCCCAAATATCTATCATCTCAGAGCTCACCACACACCTATTGTTTTTGTTCAACAGAAAAGAGTATGTGGTAGAAGGCAGTTGGGTAGAAGAATCACTCCCAAGAGCGTGCTCAATGTTCGTGTTTAAAGTATGCAGGAGATCCCAGTCCCCGATCAGGATAGTACTTGCAGTTGACGTGAAGTGCTGTACGAAGATGTTAGATTGGCTGATGTCACACTGGATGCATCCCAGGTTGTTGTGGAGATACTCCAAGGCCTCGATACCATCGATCATAAACCGGGTCCAGTACCTCCTTCGGTTCTTCTTAAAACCCAACATTTCCCCTACTTTCTTTTTCATCTCAAATAGAGTTCCATGATGAATCCGTGGATACAGCTCATAGCAGTAGACCTTAGTAGGAGCCAGTAACTTGTAGATCGAGAGCGGAGCTAACAAACCACGAGCTATTGGAAACGTAATTGTCAGCTTTGCTTTCACTTCATCTTGAAAGGTAGTCTCGCCCCTTTTCTCGTTCCTCTTGAAAGGTAGTTTCGCCCCTTTTCTCAAGGGTCTGACCGTTTCTCGGAGAGCGTAGTGATTAGATCCGTAGACCGTGGCGTACGTTCCTTTGCCCAGGTACTTGGAGAAGTAGGTCTCACGGTCTTTTTGTAGACCCTTTACCATCGCCTGTTCCCCAGCAGGACTGACGTACTCTTTCACCACCATGAACGGCACCAGCTTACTCAGAAGCCTAAAAAAAACAACAACAACCATACATATACACACACACTTTAAAAAAAAGCAAAACAAATCATAATTTATACTTTGTGTATAAAGAACACTTTTATTCAAACATTTTTTCCCTTATTTACTTTTAACCCCCCCCCCCACCCCCCATGCGCACTCACATTTACTGCCAGTTGAGATTTACGCCCATCTCAGTCCCCGGTAAAATTTTTCCTCCAGACTCGACTCCTCTGTCGTAAGAAAAAATTACTTTACCAATCGGCTCAGGCATTTTACCAAACAGTTTATCGAAAAGAGCCGGTTGCCAGTTAGCGGGTTTTTCACCAAAAAATAGTTCCAAATTTTGAACATACTCTTGAAACTGCAAATTTTGCAACACTGAATAGGCTTTGCTGTTCAGCTCGGTAAGTCCATTTTCCCTCTGCTCTTTTCTATCACGATAGGCTTCTTTGAGTCCCTTGACCATGTCCCCATACTCTCCTCGAACGCTGCTGTTGCTACCGATATTGCCGTTCGGACCCTTTTCGAGTGTCGAGTTCAAGATCCATTTGCTGTAAGAATCTTCCTTGTTCACTGATTCGCTGTTGCTGCCGCCTACAATCTTAAACGTATCCTGCACCAACAACTGTTTGATCCCAGTTTCGTTCAACAGGCATGGCAGAGCGTACATCATCCCCTCAATCTCCACCAGGTTGTGATCTCCCCAGATTGGAGGACCGACGTACACCCTATCTCCGATCTCGAAGCTTTCCGGTCCGGTGTTCCACAGTTTGACAAACACCCCGCGCTTGTTAGCATAGAGCGGGTGAAGCTCCAGTCTGTCTCCTGGACCAAAACCTCCCAGTCCTTGATGGTACTTGACTGTATCTACCAAATGATATCTCTTTGAAAAGAACTCATCGAGCGGGATCGGCAACTTGTCCACAGGGTAGAGAACGTTGTAGAGCAAAGCGTCGTGAGCTCTTGACCGCCCATAGAAAAGTTCAGAATCGACAAAGGCCCTCTTTTCCAATAAAGTCAGAGCGTGAGGGCGTGCTATTTCTCCGACCAAGATAGAATGCAAGCGTTCAGGGGCCAAAGGTTTTCCCAACCATCTGGATTCGTAAAAGTCCATGTTTGTTTTTTGTTTTGTTTTTTTAAATTACCCTTGTACCTCCCCCGGAGTCCTTACTCTTCCATTAATATTATTTCATTTTTTTTAGTTTTCAGACAGCAGACCGGTACTCGTGTGTGGCATATATTGTAGAGTCATGGGACCTTGTCAAGTCACTCCCAACAAAATGAAAGTGGAAACCAGCGGTAGTGTCAATCACAAATCCACGCTTTTGCATCCACTGAGCACTCCTACTCTGGCTCTTTCTCATTTCCTTTTCGATTTGAGACTGTACACTTTCAAACTCTTTGGCTGAAGTGGCGTACTCTGCGGCCCAGGACTGGTTAAAGGTTCCCGAGAGTTTTTCCAAGTGCAGGATGTCAGACTGCAAAAAAGACATCGGAAAGTGTCTTCCTTGGGTCCCCGTATCTCTATCGTTACCTTCCAAGATAGTATGATTTTTGAAGCGGTCGATCATACTACGGGTGTACATGTCATCAAATGCAGACTCGCTCAGTTCAGCCTCTGAAACCGACAACCCGCGATCATGTTGCCGTTTGGACCGCCCGGTAAGATCAATCTGCCTCACAGAGTGTCCGCCAATGTTCCTGATGGGGGAAACATAATTCCACAATGGACAGGTTTCCAGAGTGGGACTGTCCAAGTTTCTCTTCACAAAATCGGACCCTCCGTTTTTCAGCACGTGACCATAGACGAAAAGGTTAGCTCCACCAAGGAGCCCAAAGGGATTGTTTGTGATTCCTCCATTTCCGTATATGTACTCGCTAGAGCGGTAACGAGATGCGTCGGCCCACTGGTGCGGGCTGGAGAAGCTGCTGATGGCGATGTTTCTGCCGAGTGGGTTTAGGCCTCGGCTCATTAGGTTTTGGTCCAGGAGAGGAGGGGCCAGAACGGCGACAAAGGGTCTGTCATCGGGAGACTGCCTCTTGGGCCAGCTGCATCTCACGGGCTGCTGTTCTCCTCTCCTCATCTGCAGAGGTACGTAGACATTCCCTCCAACATTTTCGAATGTATCAGCCAGCTTATAAGCTGTGGGCATAGACACTCCTGGGTAAGTCTTGGCGTTGGAGGTGTAAGCTGTGCCGACGCTACCTTCCAGGTGAAACTCTGTGCTGGTAGATCCCCCGATGCCGTCTTTTGCCTCTCGGGTCTTTGGCGGGTTGACAAACATCTTGACTCCTCTGGGTCTAAAAGCTATGGCGCTCTGTGTCTTGGCGCTCTCTGACCTGATCATGTAGGCTCCGACTCCCAGCAACAAGTCATGATCCACCATCCAGTTAAACAGGTCTGGATGAAAGGGAGGCGTCACACAAAAGTAGGCCCACCAATACATCCCGAGTTTGCAAGGGTTCTTGTACGCCTGCTGCAGGTCACTGCTGCTGCTGCTATCTTCTTCGTCATCTTCTTCTTCTTTTAAGAGATCATAAAAGATCTTTAGGTTGGCTTTATCAAACAAACGATTTTGATCTTCCTCGAACCGGGAAGCGTTTTCCAGCACCTTCTTCAAAAGCAGACGCGGGTGAGACGAGAAAGCCACAGCCAGTTCGTGCCAACAGTCCACGTTACTGAAAGAGGTCCGATGCGTACCTGGAAGTCCCCGCCACATTTCCTCCGGAGAAGTAGATGTATCCTCAAACACAGCTTCGACCAGAGTTTTTAGATCCTCGTCCACATTCGTAGCATCTCCTCCCAGTTCCTTCAAAAGTTTCAGAGTGAAGTAGAAAGCAGACCACTCAGAGAGTGAAGGGTCTTTGGGCTCCTCTGTCTTCCTTTTCCTAAAGCTGGGCCTGTCATAAAAAGGATTCACTTGGTTTTTGATCAGAGTAAGCACGTTCGCTATCAAGATGGTAGCTGGACAGTGGTTGATCATGTTCCAAGAAAAGTACGGGATAAAGCTCAGAGCTCCTTCTTTCGAGATGACAAAACGGCCAAAAGGATGCATCATCACACCCTCATTTTGGATTGTCATAATCTTGTTTACAGCCTCTTCCATGCTCACATTCAGCTGTTTCATCTCGGTGATGGCGAAGTCTACCAACGTTCCCGGGTTGACGCTGGCTAGGGCCGTCAGAGTCTTGGCCAGTGCCTTCTGTCCGATTACACTGATCCAGGTGTGATCCCCGTTTTTGTAAGCGGATCTCACTGGTCCGATCCCTCTCCATGCCTGTAAGATGCTCGTCAGGTCATCGGCAAACCCGTTTTCAGCATGAAAAAAACTGATGGGTCCGTTGCTCTCTCCGGGAACGAAAGGTAACATGCCGACAGTTTGCAGCTGATCATGTTCCGTGGTGCGATTTAGGACCCGGTTCATCTCAAACGTTGAAGAGACCACGCGATCCAGCACAAAGATGAGCCCATTCTCAGTTTTCAGGAAGGGAACCCCCTTAATCTCAGTCACACTCGTCACAGCGTCGGATTTTTGCTGGGTAAACTGCACACCCGATTCACTGTCCCTAGCAATCTTCCCTCCATTCAGGGCGTAGCTGTGTTGTGAGGTGTAGCTGTTGTTCAGTCCGAAAAAACGCTTAACGCTGGTGGAGTAAAATGTGCCGTAGCGGCACATCATCTGCAAGGTCTTGAAAGAATCCTCGGCCACGATCAACACTCCGGCGATGGGAAAGACTTCGCCATTATGCTGAATGAAGACTGGGCTTGTGCGCTCTCCACCTTCTACCACGTCTCCGTCAGACAGGCTGTTGTTGGTGTTCTTGGCAAAAACTTCAGCCATCGCGGATATGGCTCCCATCGGGTTCTTGTTCAGACACATGTAGCCTTCGGCCATCGAAACGCAGATACGTCGGGCTAGTTCGCTCCTGGCCGCCGGAGCCTGGGCCAGGTGATGATCCAAAAGGTTAAAAGGAGGAGAAAGATAGTACAGTTCAGTCAGCGTTCTGGCCATGAGACCGGTTCTCAATCCTTGCTGCATAGCCAGGATCTGCATGGACCAGAAACTCGAGAGGTCCCTCATGGCATCCATAAAGGCCCGATCATCGTAGCGGCGCTGCTGATCCGAGTCCATGTAGAAAAGAGAGTTGTTTCTGGCTTCTCTGATCTCCTTTAGCCTCTGTATAACTCTCTTGTCGATGGAAGCACTGGAAAGCCTCAGGTCCTTGGTCGGGTCAAAAACAGCTGTGTGTATGTACTCTCTCACGTTAGTCTTCGGAGGAGCCGTGTTGTGAGCCACCATCGCGGCCGCCGAACTGTCAATCACTTTAATGACGAAACTAATCTTATTTACAGAACCCGTAGTGTCCGTGCCGAAATAAGGGTCCACACAAGCACCCATCGGTCTCTGGTTGAGAGCGGGTTCAACCGTGTCCATGAGAGACATGTTGGTGATCAGAGACACAGGTCGCATGATATCCTCGATCTCCAGAATCTTGGAACCTCGGTTACTGACGACATTTATACCCAAAGCAGTGGTGATCAGGTTTGTGGTGTTTTCTATCAGCCTGTCTTTACTTTCTGATTGTCCATCGTCCACAACAAATCGCCGGTTCTGGACGTTAAAAATCTGCCAGGGGAACTCCATAGTCTATTATTGGTGATATTTCAGGCCAGTCTTTGTGGTAAACTTTATACACTATTCGCTGTCCACACACGCCGTCTCTCTCACGATGACTCGTCAGCTGTATTCCGTTTAAAGTCTTTGTTAAGTCCGGATCACTCTTTTCACACCACCACTCACCAAAGATTACCCTCAAATAGTTTTTACTCTCCGGAATCTCGCCCAGCTTGTAAGCGAAGCATACGATGCATGAATCATTAGCAGGGGGTTTGGTGCGGTCTATAACAAACTTGTGTTTTGTTGATCTCTTACGTTTCCCCAGTATAGTGCGTTTATTATGTTTGTCTGAAGCACAAGACTTAATCAGATCTTCCAAGAGTGACCAGTATTTTTCAGAATCTATTTCATCCTTCATGAATACCCACGCTGGGAGTACAGCTGGAAATAAACAAGTTCCATCCCAAATTTGCGCAGCTAAACAGTCTCTCTTTGAGCAGCATTTGAAACAGACCTTTTCTTCCCAGTCAGCAAGCAAGTCTGCTTTTTCCCCTCGCGCTGAAACGCGCAGCTCCTGAGCCAAAATCTTCCTACCAGGTAAAAAGCAGCGTAAGAAAGCCTTTTTACTGTACCGCAGTAAGAGATCTGGTTCACTCAAAAACATTGTTACCAGGGGCGAAAAAGTCTTTTCTTCTTCTTCTTCTTCTTTTATGCCCTCAAGTTTTTTTTTTAGTTGCTGAAATGGTGCTAAGAGTAGCTCATTGTTTTCCGCTTCACTAGTGTCTACCATCAAAAATTTTTCTCCCAGGGTAGGCTCCGGCACAAAAGTGTAACTACCTTCAGATGCAAGCTGAGCCACACGATGGACCTCACGAGGTATCATCTTTACCAGATTAACATAAGCATACCGCTTCACAGTCTCTAAAATGAACTGCCAATATAAAGCAGCTGAATAGTAATATTCACCAGTTAGTTTTAGTTTTCCAGACCACAGTCCATACAGCACCGCAGTTAATGTTAAGTCCTTTAGGTTTGGGTCGTCATGGTATGCTACGACTCCTCGCAGTTGATAATGTTTCCAGTATTTCCCGTACTCTCTACGACCAAACCTCTTTACTATTGCGTAAGGCTTTTTAAACACTATTGTTTGTCTGACTTTTCGGGCACGAGGTAAAAACTGTAAGGATAGTAAGAGATTCGGCTGGTTATTGAGAACCAAACAGACTTCATATATAGTCAAATTATACAAGGCTTCCACAACATGTTTATAGACTGAAGGAAAAAATTGTTCTCTTACCCATTTTTTATAGGCTGAGGACGCGGAGGCAGTGGAGTGCTTTCCATCTTCATGCAGGAAGAGGAGTTGTTGAAAAGCTCTCTCGTAGTCAGAGTCAAAAAAAATAATCATGTATAAAGATTGAGTTGAAAATGATTACAAAGAGTGAGAGAAACAAAAGAAAAAGTTCAGTCCACTCAAACGATTCATTGTAGTCAAAGTTTAAAAGGAAAAAACACCAGATGATCATAAAGAGTGTGAGAGAAAAAGAGTGTGAGAGAACAACAAACACCGACATCAAAAAAAAGGTTCAGTCCACAAATGTTATATTGCAAGAGTCACATGATGTTCACTGTATATATCAGATTTAAAAAAAAAAAAATCAAATCAAAGGTATCTGATATAAAAAATCAAATCAAAGGCAAACACCACAATCAATAAACACTGGTTCAGTCCACAAACATTGTATGTCACAACGACGTTCACTCTCAAACGATTCATTGTAGTCAAAGTTTAAAAAAAAAAACCCACCAGAATGATCATAAAGAGTGAGTGTGAGAGAACAACAAACACCATCACCAAAAAGTTCAGTCCACAAACGTTGTTATAAGAGAGTCACACGTTGTTCCTTCCATGAAGGTTTTAGTGAAATGAACAGAAAAACAGTTCCTTTATTATTTAGGGATTTTCTCATTCTCCCCCCCCCCCCTCTCTCTCTCTCTCTCTCATTCGTTTTACCCATTTTGAGCATAAAAGGAAAATTTACTTGATTTAAAAAAAAAAAAATTTTCTTTTATCTTGGATTATTTCTTTTTCAGAGTTTTTTCCTTTTATCTTGGATGTTTTCACCCAAACTAGAGGCTTTCCACGTTTGTACACGGTCTATCCGTGCTGTGATTTTTTTTTTAACTCAGTAATACAAAGGACTAAATTCCATTCTTTCATGCAGCTTAAACATTGACTTCTGAAACAAGTTTTTATAAATGTATTGAGGTTTCCCACGAGATTCATAGATAACTTCTTTTAAGTTAGACCACAGCAAACCCTTTTGCGATCGACAGTATAGTCCTTTCATATAACTCAGAGACAATGCTTCTTCTTCTGACAATCGCCCGTTATTACAACTGTAATAACAGAGACAATGGTCAGTGTGAAATACAGTTTTAATGTCTTTTTTCTGGAAAATGTTGTGTAACAGAGTTAGATGTTTAACGACCAAAGTTGCTTTGTTTAAACAGATGGAGCAAGTCTGTGGTATATCATCCTTTTCTGTTTTTTTCCGAGACTCATGCTGACCCGTGTATCCAAACTTTGCAAACGTATTTAGGGTACAGATGTTCATACTGTCATCAGGCACTGGTAGATTGATGATACAGGATTTGATTCTGTCTTTAAAATACGCTTTTCCATAGTCAACAACATCGTTACCTTCATAAAACAACGTAATGTTTAGTTCAACACGTAAATGTTTTGGATATTTTAATGGTGCAATTGCACGCCATAGAGCCTGTTGTCCTCCTGAACAATACAAGACAAGCTTTTCAACACTTCCAACTACACTGAGCAAATCTAACATTTCTTGACTGGGACCCGAATCCGGTCTGTCAGTATTGATTCCTAGCTCTTTTAGGGATGTTGAAAATGGTCCATCACATCGAGTCCATATTTTTCTGGTTCGCAGTTCAGGTAATGTGACGCCACTGATGCACGGGCCTTCGTACACTTTTAACGTGTCTCTATTTTGTTTTAAGAGACCTTGAATCATTTCAGTCATGGCACAACGGTCATTTACACTGACCTTTTGGAATATGTCCGGATCCACGCACAGAGTCTGTAGATTTGTCATGTTTTTTACCATAATTCTGTTCAAACAAAACAACGATCCACTGGGTCTAAAATTTACTTCAGATTTTAGAGTGAGAGTTTGAACAAAAGGTCCAAAATCGTTAATAGAATTCATGTCGTCAACAAGGTTAAAGTCATCAAAATTTAAACTAATCTCTTTAAACACTTTTCGTTGACTGACTCCCGAATTATCACGGAAAAAACCACGTTCGAGAAGCCATATCTTAAAGACTGATGGCATCATAGCAAGGATTTGAGATATCACCAAAACTGGAAAAGTCATCATGAGTTGATATAGAAATTTCATAAGTGCTTGGGGTAGAGGGATGTTTTTCCTCGGAGTATGTAATGGAAAGTCAAGTTGGCGTTTCTGAAGAGAAATGATGGGGTTTTCAATCGTAGTATATGATTTTAAAATTTTTGTTGTTTCTGTTGAGACATCATCATTGTTGCTGTTATTCATCATGAGTGTCCATGTAGCACTTCCCATGGTGTGAACGATTAAGAAAAAAAAATTATATACATACATCTATACAGAAGTTGTTTGTTTTACAGTTTTTTTCACAAGCAAAATTGTCCCTCCACCCCTGGATTTTTTTTTAACACAGTTTCAGTAATAAAGACAAACAAAAAAAAAGGGGGGTGGGGGAAAGAGCGCCGCAAGTCTTGAGGCTTACACCAATCTTTCGTTGGCGACAATGTCGTCATGCAGCTCACCGCCCAAGAGATTCGTGACATACTGGCAGTTCGGGGAGAGGCGCGCGTGCTCCACGGCAACGTCATCCGTCTCTTTCCAACGGTAGATGCTCTCTCCGCACCAGAAGCACTTGACCAAGTCGGTACGGAGGCTCCGGCAATTGGGGATGTTAATGACCAAGTTGGGAGGTTTCTTGTAGGAGCAATCGACATAAAAGAAGCCGGTTTTGGCCAACTCGTTAGCGGCAGGTTTCAGCAGCGGCCAATCCTTTAGGGTCTGCAGACGGACCTTGTAAGCAGCCATCTCAGGGTAGCGAGCATTTTGGACCAGATCTTTCCAGCCCAAAATGACTCTGGTACTGGTAGTTGGCAACGCATCTCCTGAAGTAGACGAAGAAGGAGGAGGAGGAGGAGGAGCTGTGGGTACCTTAACCTTATTCGTATAAACTTCAGCGTCCGTATCCATATCCTTGAATGATTCAAGATTTTGTGCGTATGTTGCAATATCCTTACATTCGTTTTCCATGTTTTCGTCTTTGTTGTTGTTGTTGCTGCTTGTTAATCAATTACCCAAGCACAAAGTAGCACTCTCTTTACAATGACCAAGAGAGAGCAAATAATGTAGGTGTGTGTGTATATATATTATATAAGTTTCTCCCAAGTAAATTTTCCCTAGATCGTTTTATCCAACCTCAGATCGTTTTATCCAACCTCAGTAGGAAGGGGGATCCACTTTAACTAACTTTAGGTTTTTGGGTCTCTCCACAGGTCTGACATCTCTCACACTCAAAGACCTATACAGATGCAAGTGTTTTTGCATGTACTCTTGTAAAGTTATGCGCAACTCTGCAGGGTTGCTGAGCGCCCTATAATTGCTGCCTCGATCCATTACTGCTTCTTTTTCTTCTTCTTTTTAATCTCACAAGACAGCTCTTTGTCATCCTCAATCTTTCTTTTTTTCTTTTTTTTGAAACCGGCATCTTCTCCAAAATCCATCTTGCTCAAATAGTTAGCACCTCCTTGCTCTTTGCCTTCGGTCGTTGTCGTGGGTATTACTGGAGTCTCATACACAGCTCTAAAGATTGGAGGAGGCAGTTCGAAGGTTTCATAGAGTTCGTTCGGACCAACGACCCCTTGCAAACTTAAGTCTTGCATCGCCTTAGCCTTCTTTTGAGAGCAGATCTTTTCAGTCCATTCCCAAATGGTCTTGAAAAAGCCCCTCACAATCTTCTCCATATCGACGATCCTGGTCACGTCTTGCCCACTCTCCTTCATTTTCTCAACTCGCTCCAAGGTTTCCCATTGTATGGGACCTTTCTTGTCTTGCTTCAGTGGGAGGGCCAGAACGTGAGTGGTGGTGAGAGCAGCCACTTTGGTGTCTTTTCTTTGCATGATCTTTTCGTAGAGCTTTGGGGCCTGCAACTGTGTCAGTCGCTTGGCGATGAGCTTCAGATCGTCCCCGCAGTTCTTCTGGTACAGGTCCGCTACTGTGCTTGCCATCAACTGATACGGTTTGATCAAGGAAGGTTTTTCTTTCATAAAGTTTTTTTGCAGACCATCGAAAAAAAGTTGCTGCAGTTTTCTCACCAACTCTGAAGTGTTTCTTCGCTTCAAATCGACCCCTTTCACCACCTGTTTGAACGTGCATGAATTAGGCTTAAACTCCATGCCCACGTAATGTTTTTTGGTGGCAAAAAAGAGCCTCACCATGGAACGTTCCATTTCCAGTTTCATGGGTTTCGAAAAGATGCTATCTTTTAGCAACCTTCCTTCGGAATAAGCGTTGAGCTCATCACAAAAATGCTGATCAATCACAGACTGCACCAATAGACCCTTCACGAAATCCGGCTCTTCATCCCTCTTTCTCAGCGTGTCTTCCAGCTGAGCCAGGTAGACTGGACCAAGGTTCTTTACAAACAGCTTTCTCCTCCTCAACCAAAACTCCCAAATCTGAGTTGGAGTCATTGGTAAACACAAGGAGAAGAACGAGTCTGTGTCGCCAGCGTAGACCACGGGAAACTTCGATTCAGGTATCCACCTCAACCGGTACTGCACCAGATATCGAATAGAAGTCATGGTGGCTTCGCGCCCGCTTCCCGTGATTGTACGAGTGACAGAAGAACAATACTGGTGAGTGGTGGTTCCATAGTGTGAATTGTTAATTACCTTTGTGGCTGCTGAGCGAGATGAGTAAATTCTGTATGCCTCCATCACCTTGTCAATCAGTTCTTTGGAAAGATGGTTATCAGGATCGTTCACGGCCTCCATGCAACCAAACACGTCTGCCTTTTCCGCTAGTTTTTGGGCTTGTTCAAGAGTGAGCATTGACACTTTCCCGGACCGAATGCAGGTAAAATGGTCAGCTATCTGCTTCAGAGCCTCAGCGTGTTTTTTGGCCACGCCTCTCAAGGCAGACAAGTCTCTAAAGAATTCCAGGCGCACAGCTTTCTTATGTTTCTTGGTCAGATGAAATTCGAACTCGGCGCCGTCTTCTCGTATCTGCCTCAGTACCTCTTCTATCGTCAGGGCCCGGTCGAAGAGAGGTAGTTTGTCTGGATTATTCAGGTCTTGATTATCAACATCATAGTTCACTTTGGTGCAGATCAAATCTTCCCACAGCACGATTGAGTCTCTTCTCTCGAGGACTTCCTGCAAGCTGATCCTGGTATCTTCTCCGATGTTGTTGGACTGGGCCAGTGAAGGATACAGAGAAGCAAAGTCAAAGACTGTCAGAGCATGTTTTTCATAAAAACCAGACTCCACTGGATAGACAAAAGCTCCCGGTTGTTTGATCTGAGTCACAAACGTGAAATGGGGGCTTAGGATCTCGACTATTTTGTCCACCAGCTCTCGAGTGATCACAACTACTTTGTTCACCAGCTCATCCAGATAGCTCTTCACCATAGGTACTGTCACCCCACTCTTTTTTTTCATACCTATCCAAATAAGCTTTCTGAGGCTTGCCTCGATGGTGTTGCTCTTTCCACCATGAAGGCTGCCTTCCCACACAGCCTTTATCTTCACTTTGGGTATCCTGTGCCAGTTTTGCTCACAAAGCTCTCTGGTGCAAGTGAGTTTTGGGATGGCTTTTTTGTCACAATGAAACTTCACAATGTCTCGCAGTATGACTTGCTTAATGCGAGTGCTGTAAAAGCAGTCATCAGTCAGGATGCCGGCTCGCCTGTAATAAGGGTAGATGGCCGAAGTGACCATGCTGTACTTTTTGTTCAAGAAGGAAGGGGCTGTAGGGAGTTGAAAAGTTTCTGAGATACCGGCTGGAGTTCCAAAGGCGTCCTCGTAGTACTTTCTGCTGATCAGGGCGGCAGGGATCAAAGAGTCGAGGTTGTTATAGGTGGCCAGGCTCATTCTTGTGTACTCGCTCTCTGCCAACTTTTGAGCCATCTCCATGTAATCAAAATCGAGTTTACGAACTTTTTCAAACTCACTCTTAGACACTTCTTTGAGACTCATCTTCTGATGAAACCGAGTCTGCAGATCGAGGCTCATCATACCGAGGTAGGTGTTGGTTTCAAAGACAAACTCGTCCATATCGAAAGCGTTCTCAGCCTTGTGTTTGATCAGTCTGTCTATCCTAGAGTTTTTGTAGCCGATGCTCAAGAGGTGTTTATACCTATGCATTTGAAACACTTCTTTTAATCCTAGTTCCCCACCAGCCTTTATCAAAAAAGGCATATCATAACCCTCATGCCTAAAACCAGATAAGCAATTAATGTTCAGGTCTGAAATGTCTTTAAAAAACTGCCTTAACAAGCACTTTTCATCCGCGAAACCGTTTCTCTTTGTGCCGTCGGACCTAAACCTGACTATTGGTTTACAATCAGGCATCAGGTCTGGAAACAGTTCTCCCAGCACGGACGGATGTAACACTTGCTCAGCGTAGTAAGGATCTGTCTTTGGGTTTGGGCAGTCTCCCAACACGTACGTAAAAAAAGCCGGCCGAGCGTGGTATGGAAAGTCCTTGTTTGTGTCAATTACTACGGCCGAGATGGAGCAGATCATGGCTCGCTCACCAACAAACTTTAGCAAAAACTTTTCTCCACTTTTTTTTTCTTCTTCCCAATCAGTCCAGTCATCATCATCATCATCATCATCATCGTCTCTTTTGGTAGAAAAAAACATGCTTGGATCAAAACTGGCCACGGCCTCAATATCCAAACTCATGATTCTGTAATTTTTTTTAGCGAGCGCAAGTTTCATCTCACGAGTCACTTCATCAGGTTTTAAAAAACGGGCGCACGAATCCCACTCGCGTTCCATGATCACAACCTCTTCATCGGCAGCTCCCGCATTACACAACTCATGATCTTTTTCACATCGCATGACGTTGACTCCTGTTGCGGCAGTGAGTTCGAAAAACATGCTGTCCATTTTGTGCTTGTACTTAAACTCATCAAATGCAGTCTTTACCATGTCTTTACACACAACGTCATTCTCTTTTAAGAGCTTTTCAGCAAAGGTGGTAGCAGCCTGCTTTGAGTGAAACAGTACGGGAGCAAAAGGATGTTTCTGCTTTTTTAATGAGCCTTCCACGTAGCCACTGTTGCTTGCTACCTCGTACCATTTTGCCGTCTCTGATGCACTAGGTCTGTAGATCGTGTACGGACAAGCTAAGATTGTAAAAAGGACTGTGTGAAAAGGGTCATCTACAGGAGAACAGAGAAATAGAACTACATTTAGGTTTTCTTCTTGCCCGCTCTTAAACGCCGACCAGAGAGCAGGAATCTTTTCCTTTCTGGTTTGATACCATTTTTTCACAGCTTCAACCAAGACCTCATCTGTTAAAATCTCTCTCACCATCCAGTGTTGTTGATTCATCTTTACACATACACACTCTCAACACACACACGTGTGTGTGTGTGTGTGTCCATTCACAACAGAAAGATGAAAAACAGACTGAAATATTTATTTTTTCGTGTCTTTTTATATACAACAAATCAGGGAAAAAAAGTCCAATAAAAAATAAAATCCTGAACAAAAAAAAAGAGAGAGAGAGAGAGAGAGAGAGAGAGAGAGAGAGAGGAGGAGACAGTATTACTATTTTTTAGAGAGAGAAAAAAAAAAGGAGGAGGGGGGGGGACAGTAAATTTATCTTTGTTCTCTCTGAACTGCCTTTATGCCACTCATGTAAAATTCTGATATTGGATCAAGATAGCGTCTGTTTGAAGAGCTGGTGAAGTGCCATTTTTTCTTTGAGTCTTTCAAACTCACTCTTTTCTCTTCCTTAGGCATTAAGACAGCAATTGTTTTTGAGGAAGACAACAGCGTTTCTTCTGTAGGCATCGGGGTAGTGGTCGATTTAGAGGATCTTTTCTTTTTTTGTTCTTTTTCATCAAAGTAACTTTCCGCTCGTCTTTCTTCACAGATTTTCGTTTCGACTTTTGGGATTTTTAAAGATTCTTGGTCCTCTTCTTCTTCCAAAAAGCTTTCTTCGCCTTTTTGCATCTTCATTATTGTAGACAGTTGCTTCGCTTCCTTCACCGGTTCCAGTTTGACCTTTTTTGAAGTCTTAGCCTTTTTTATTCGTTGGTACCACTTCTTTTTTTCTTCTTTGTCACCCATAGTTGTGGTGATAAGATCGTCAGTTGCCGAATGTCTTCGTTTCCAGTCTTTTTTTCAAACTCCTGAGCTTGTTTCAGAGTCACCGAATCAAAAGGAATATGTGTAGCTTTCAAGTCTTTCTTGCTAGTAGCCTTCAAAAGTAAAAGACAACTCTCGGCCAGAGGGTGTTCTCTCTGGATATTTTCTTCTCCTATCTTGGGAAAGGCTAGCACTCCATAAGGATCTTTTGTGGTTGCCAAAAAATCTTCATACAACAATCTGGCTTTTCCCACAACCAAAGCTACCGCCCCTACGCTTTTAAGGAGTTCTTCATTAATATTTTTCTCTTCTTCTTTGTAAGACAATTTAAACTTGAGTTTGAGTTTTTTCTGCACAACATTCCAAGCCAAGACTGTCTCAATTAGGTCTTCTGAGTCAAGCTCTTGAGAAGCTAAAAAAGAAACCAGTTTATAGGCTGCAAGGGAATTAGATGAAAATTCAACCGTTTTAGTTTGTTTCGGTAGGTTTGTGAGGGCTCTAACGTGTTCCCTGTTCATTTTAATCGGCGATATACCATCGCCGAATTTAACCTCCAAATAATCAGAAGGATCACAGTATTTATGCTGTTTTTCGTAATGAGAGCACACCAATTGAGTCAATCGCAAAAATTGTCTAATCTTGAATTGATCGTCCGTGAGAGCCATGGACACTGCTACCAAGTTGTTTCTGGGGAACGATGATTCTGAGATGACGGGTTCCCTTCCGAGCTTGAGGAGACTCTTTGAACTCGGAGACTGCGCACTCAAATATGATGAAGATGACCCTCCTTCAATTTCCACAGACTTGGATTCGTTGATGGCTAATCTAGTCTTTACTAGATTGACGCCAGACGAAATACATTCCAACTCTGATGTTCTTGACTACATTGCTTCGAGGTGGTGTTCTCTGGAAAAGGCTTGTGAGCTTTACTCCAATCTCGTCACGCTACTTGAAACTTCTGTCAGTGTTTGGCCGGATCTGGTTCATGTCACATTAATGCCCTTAAACAAAACCCGGCATAACTTGTTCAAAATCTTGACTACCAAAGCACTGTGTTATTCTCCCAGGAAAGTCTTGACCACTGAAAAGATCTTGTTTGACAACCAGCTCAATCTGATAAAAAGAGACGATGATGAACAAAAAAAGAAAATTACCAAAGTTAACAGAGTTTTTGAGTCCATTATGCTAAGAGCTACATGGACAGAAGAAGGAGTAGTTTTCGATAACGAGACCAAAGAAAGACACCCATTTTGGCGCTTTCCACTCGAAGCTACAGAAAAAAAAGGAAAAAATCTAAAATTTGTCATTCACGGAGAAAGCGTGTACATGGTTGACAAAGATAGAGTGGTCTCTCACAGGCCCATCGTTAAACCATACATGAGCGTTTATGAAGATTCAAAAAGTAGCTTAGAATCTTTGATCAAACAAAGAAAAAAGAGAAACAACTTGATGTGCACTGGTATTGGTCAGGATCCCTTCATGTGCTGGGGTGGAGGTTCGCACTATATCTACGTCGGTTGGTGGGAAGAAAATTCTTGCTTGCGATTGATGAGGTATCAACTGGTCCAGGATCAATGGTCAGAGTCCATGAAATTTGAAACGGGAGAAGAAAAAGGCAGAGTTACCATATCTAAAGATGACTGTTGTGTTTACGTAAACAAGAAACTTGTAGGATATTTTAATGATAGTGCCCACAGTGATTTTTCACCCAGTGGTAATCTGGAGTTTTGGATCAGTTCTCGTCTCGTGGAAACCATCGACACCCTAGGAGACCCTAGTTGCCCCGCAGACGAAGAGTATGTGTCTCTGGCTCAAATAAGTGGTTCGGTAAAAAAACTGGTGATCCTCTAAAATCCAGCACCAGCGTCTCGTATCTCACAACGTTCAGTCACATTCAGCTGAGGTTTAAAAATTTTAAAGACGTTGTCAAAAACCTTTGCAAAATTTTTGACAAATTGATTGAACCGAGACATGCTGTCTTCGGGGAAGCTACCATACTCGGCGAATGAGACGATGCAGGTCTTGTCCAGGACAAATCTCTGTTGCGTAGTGTCAAATATAGTAACTCTCCATACGCCGTCAAAAATGTTGGAATTAGGATTGGGAGGAAACTGATAAAAATAACGGGACATCCTGGCATTTCTCGTGCAGCTCTGTTTGTCTACTCCACAGACACCATGACTGTTGTAGTGATCTACAAAGACGCCGCTGGAAACTTCGTTTTTTGGAACAAAGTAGTGATCAGCTTGATTTTGATTTCGCAACAAGATCTGACAGGCAATGTCGACCGTTGTACCTTTATACGCTAGAGGAGATGTACATCCTTTCATCGGAGCTGGAGCCGTGGTATTTGTTTTAGTAATCACGAGATGGTCAAAGCGAATACAGCTCAAGTCGGGCAGGACGGCCGAGGAAGCGTCTATCATGATGCGAGGAGACAATGGTTTCAGCCGCAAGTTCGTCTGTTTTTGTAAGGCTTTACTGAGACTGTATGTCCTCTTTCCGGGACAGAGCAGCTTGATTTCTTGTTGTAAGGTAAATGCAACTAGCATCAGCAACAATATTGTGTGAGTAGACATTTTTGTTTGTTTTTTTTTAAATGAAAAAATAGAATGTATGGGCTTTTACGTATGTAAGAATTTTTTTTTCAAAAAAACAACAACAATGAGTATCTACTCAAATAAAAAAAAGAAATAATAAAACAAGTATCACAAAGAAGAAATGAAAAAAATTGGTGTTTTTTTTTGTTCTTAATATGACATAAAAGGAAGGGGGGGGGGGTATCAACATCATTTTTTTTTTGTATAGTTGCAGTGTCAGTAGCTGTTTAGCAGCCAAATGGTAAAGCCTGTTGGCAAGAGGAAACAGTGATTTTTCGATTCAAGTTCCTCAATGAAGAGACAACGGGAGCAAAAAACAGAAACGACCCGCTGGGTATTTTCTCCAAAAATTCTAACAGTAACTTGTGAACCTCTAGTTAGAAAGTCGAGACTCTGTACCACGTAGTTAGAATGACAGCAGCATAAGACTGATGCATCATTTTTAACGTACACTAGAGCTCCAGTGTCCAGTAACCTAGTACCTGCCTTACTGTATGTGTATTTATCCAATTTCTGAAAATTAAAAACGTGTTTGCTAAACACCAACTTTTTGTGTGTCTGTTTGGTAGGGAAAAGCCTGTAGTATGAACGTATCTTTTTTTCTTCTTCTTCTTTCATCTCTGTCTCTACTGTTTTGGTGTCTCGAGAAAAGCTTGGAGTCAACATACAATATCCACTCAGGATGGTCGTCTCGTGTAGTTCTACGCCCGAAATTTTACAGGTAAGATCTTCACCCAGAAAAACATAGAGGAGTTTGGTAGAACAACAATATATCAAGACGTACTGCTTCCAACCTCTGGTCTCTCCTCGCCAATGAGGAGCCAAGTAACACACATAGTACACTCGCCACACACGGCCATCAAACATCACCTCGTTGTGTGAAACATTCTTCCACACAAAAGTCTGTAATAACACATTCACCCTCCCTAAATTGTTAGCGCTCAAAAAGCGGGGAGCAGTGTCGGCGTAATAAGAATAATTGTCTATAGATGGGCTCGTCGTCTCCATCTTCCTCCTCCTGTGCGAATATCTCCAAGATCAAGTCTTTTTCATCTGTGGAAAGACTCACTACATAGTCCAGAGGACGAGGGAGTTCTTCAGTGGCTCTGGTGCTCAAGTCCCTCCCAAAAAAATCTTTGACAATCCCGGGTTGGTCTTCCAACAGTTCAGCAAACTGGGTCGCTCTGTTATTCCCTCTTCCTCTACCTTGGGTCTGTTTTTGGAGCGATGCATATAGCTCTTCCTCTTCTTCTTCTCCGGCTCGAAATTTGTCATCAACTCGTCCTGTTTTGGTTAGAGTGAACAAACCAGCACTGCTCAGTAAACCAAACTCTAAAATTCTCTTGCTTCTCCCATACAGGTTCTCTCTTTTTAGTGCATCAGGTGATGTAGTTGTTATTCCACGTGGGAGAACAGAGTCCATCATTTCTCTCAAATATTCTTCATCTTCCACTTCCATGGCCATAAGCGCAGGGACCTCGGTGATGCGATCATAATAGTAACTAATTATCGGTTCAAACAAAAAAGGGTATATCCCACTAGCAAAAGGTACCGAGGTTAGTAGAATCTCGAAAGCTCTTTCTAAACAAAAATCGTATCTCTGGTCTTTCCCGTCTGATCCGCAGATCTCCATGATCATTTTTGATACTTTAGAATAAAGACAAGATTCTTCATCTTCATCTCGGTAGAGTTTTAAGTCGGTCTCATGGTCTGCGCTCATGTAGACCATCCTCAGCTCACACTTGGGCGGCAGTCCTCCAGTGAGAGGAGAGTAAAAATAAGCCTTCAAGCGGGCTTTTAGCCTGTCAGCTACATATTCTTCTGTCGTGTAGTTGTCAATCACTAGCTCTGTTCCGTAAAGCTTGAAGTCTCCTATCGGTGGTAGATGCGGTTTGCTTCCCCGTAGATACATGCGCCTAGGGTTTCCTCTACCCCCAGCATCTTCGGAATGCATGATCTCTATTAGTGTCTGCTCAGCGTGAAAATTGCCCCAGACGATTTCGTCATAAGGATGAAGCCCATGCTCAACGTAGACGTGAATCAGACCCTCAGTAGGGTAGATCGTAATGGCTCCCGAAGATACAAACCTCCCGGCTCGGACTGAGTAATATTTGAGCTCTTTTGGTAACCTTTCTCCTCCTTGGCAGACTGGACACTCTGAATTTAAAAAGTACTTAATTAGTACTCTTCTGATCATCATGTCTAACAACACAGACGATGTGGCCAAGCTCGGAAATTGCTTGCATATGATGTGTAACGAAGAAGGGATGGACGAGCAACAAATAAAAATCCGCATGGCCGCGGCTTACAACTCTAACATCCTCGTACACGATCTTTGCCGGGCCATCGATCAAGCCTGTAACAGAGTCATCCAGATCTGGGATCAAGAAGGACGAGGAGACAAGATGCTTTACGTAGAGTTTACTACCGTGTATACTTATATAGGGGTTAAGTTAGGGACTTTATGTAAATTATTTGAGAGGTTGTTTGGACCGAATATTAGAAAGTTTAAACAACCTCTTAGCCTGCAAAACGCTGAGATTTTAATGCAAAGCATCCTCTCTCAGCACGCTCCTCACCTCTGCGATCCGCAACCAGTGTCTCAAACCAAAAAAGAAGCATATGAGCAAGCTGCTTTTTCGGCCGTTTTTGAACTAGCCGCCGCGCGCTTGGCCAAGGACTGGAAGGTACCTAACTACAGAGTGAGATATTTAGCGGATGAGGTCGGTTGCGCGAGTGCAAGACTCTACAATATTTTCCTGGGGCGTGTTCCTTAGATTAATCTACTATGTTTCATTATTATTACAACCAGCAATATCAGCCCACGTTGGTAAGGAAAACCAGACCCAATATCCAACTGAAGATGAGCGCAGACGGTTCGTATCGAGCTCAACTCCCGGCTGATGATGAACTTAACCTTATGGTTCCAGAGACCCTGAGCTCCATTCTGTTCATGAATGATCCGGTTCTAACATTAACTTGGAGGGCCAGAGACCTATACTCTCCAGACAACAAACCTGTTTATGAGATTATGGCCAGACCCAAAAACTTAAAAATCGTCAACCCTCCGGACCCAAGCGCCAAGACTATCCACCTCGACATGGAGACAGTCGAGAAAGGGTACACTCACGCACTGGGAGGTCGCGATATCAGAGGAGCAGGTTTACTGCTCAAGTTTTCATTCTATTACAAGAAGTGGCTCTTTGAAGGAATTAACGTTGACCCGCTCATCAAGAGGCGAATCATTTCATGCGTAACTACAGAAGAAGAGACCAATGTACCTCAACAGCAGTCCGTTTTTCCATCACCTCCAACAACCCCGTTTGTATCGTCGGACGAAGAAGAAGAGGAAGAAGAAGAAGAAAGAAAAGACAGTATTCAGCCAAAGAAAAAGAAAGAACATGACAACACCATTTATTCTGTGATCACCAACGACAAGATTGTATATTATACAATTTTATTTTTCATATTCATCATACTTCATCTGTGCATGTTCATGTTTATGATGTATCTTACTCAAAGCGTCATCTCATAGTCACAATAAAGGCTGGTCTTGAAATTTGGCGGTTGTTTGTTATTTTTTAAGTATGCTTCCGTGTGCCAGTTTTGAGCATATCTGTTAAACTCGAAGACCCCATCGGCATTGTATTGTTCGTCCAGGGAGCAGAAGATGGTAGGTTCGACCATCACAAAGCTTTCTTCTTGAGGTAAGAAGGTACTTTCGTACATTAGTTTCATCTTCTTTAACCCATTTTGTCCACTGATGACCACCTTGGCTCCTAAAATGTTCCAATTGTTCTGTAAAAGAAGCGTATGAACGGTCTTGGCCGTAATCATCTGCTTCTCCGAGACTTTAGTGACTGGATTCTCGCACTCCTCCAAGGCGTGAATGATGACTTTTTTCAGATTCTGTTGTTGGTAGACGTTTTCCTTGGGGGCCATTACAGCGTTGACGAGCGCTTTTCGCCATCGATCCTCCAGAGTGATCTTGGGGACCAAAGTGTTCTCTTCTTTATAAGTCACTATAGAAACTCCTTGGTTGGCCGTTAGAAACAGGCTCTTTGTAGCGGCCGCTGAATCGACAAACAAAGTAGACTTATTAATCCTCATTGGATACTGTTGTTGATAAGTCTCTTGCCGTTCTTCTTCTTCTTCTTCTTCTTGTTTTGCATGCTGCCCTCCGCTAAAGAGGTACTGGGCGCCTGGGTTGTCTGCGTGAACCTCTGGAGTTGAACCAGCAGCATCAGAGGGATGAAGAGGGGTTGTTGGCATAGTAGGAAACTCTGAAGGCACTCCACGTTCGTTCAGCAAATTTTCTACCCAAGCGTGGCTTGCCGCCCGCCGGTCTTCTTCACTCAACAAGGTCCCACATTTTTTGTATAACTCGGGCACGACGGATAGCATCTTGAGTGACTCTTTTAGCAATGGTCCTGGTACGTTACTTTTGACAGAAGAAGAAGGATATGTACAGTAATCATCAGTAGGAGACACGCATTTTGACCGGTGATGGTAAGGTTTATATCGGTGCTGCATGTTCCATTTCTGTCTAGGAGAATGCATTTTTGTCCCAAGTTAGTTCATAGGCAATGTGTTGCAGATCATCAAATTCTCCGGTTTTTGGCAGTTCGAGGGGAGCAGCACGCTTGTTTCTAATACTACTGACCTCTTTAATAGTTTCAGAAACGGAGTCGATGATCCTACTCAAGTCTCGTTCAAGACTTACAACCATCGGCACGCTGGTCGGGTCGCAGGCTGCACTGAGCTTGGGGCCGCCTTCTAGAGTTACTCTACCCATGCAGTTTCTTTTGGTTCGAAATTCCACTCTGTCGTTTGGGTGAGTGAAGAGGTAAAGACAGTGTACTGAACGCTCAGCCTCGCACATCAGGCAGGGAGTCTCCTTTTCAGACCTCAGTCCCAAACACGAAGCTCCTGCTTTGTCAAAGGACACGCTGGCCGATACGATTCCTCCATCTCGCTTCATGTTTTCCCACCGGTCGAGGTTGATTGAATCGAGCTTTTTGATGATGGGCAAGCAGCGTGTGTATGAACATGGTCTATACTCGACTAGCTCAGACTTGCTACACTGCTTCCCGTTGAAGTTACCAAAGTGTTTCACGCGTCTCACCCTCTTTTGATACTCGTTACAAGGAGTACCTTTGCATTCCACGTTCCACGAGGTCCAGGGTCCATAGTCACAGTCCCATTTTTTGTTTTTGCTCATGCAATACATTTTGTAGTCTGTACAACAGTCTTTTCTAGCCAGACACATTGCATCACAGCGACATTCTCCATTCACCGTGCACTGTCGCGGGTTGAACCGAAATGGGCAGCAACCTCTAGATTTTGAGCACAAGGACACTGAGACTGTAGTACTAACTGCCATAAGCAGGAAAACCAGTTCGATGATAGCAGTAGACATTTTTTTTTTTTTGCTCCCTTTCTTTTTTTCCTCTCTACCCCCCCCCCTCCCCCACCCACCTTCTCCCTCCCTCCTCGTGTATACACTTATTACACAAACACTCTAAATGTTTATTGTACAAATAATATAATGTCTTTTCTTATATTTCGTACTTGGCAGGTTCTCTAAATCCCACAACAACGACCAAGATAAAAATAATCAATGCAATGATCGCCACACATACTAGCGATTCGTATGCAAACCACAAGGTTCGGTTAGTCATGATATATCATCTTTCTCAGTTTTTCACCTTCATCAGCTAAAAAAAAAACAACAACAAAACATCACACATCCGATTCACTTGTGGTATCAGTACTTTCTTCGTCAAAAAGGCCTGGAAAAAAGGCCTCAGTTTCATGCATTTGTTCCAGTTTTTTCAAACCCGTTCTCAAATAGTTTTCTCTGTCAGAGGTGTCAGTGGTAAAGAACCTAAACTTGGGGCCCGCGTAGTCAAGCTCCTCTTCTTCTTCATCAGGATAAGTCTCTTCTAACGAATCGTCAATATTGTCATACGTCCATTTAATAATGTTAGTTTCTTTTTCACCAACGCAGAGTTTGTCAAGGGTTTTCTCTTGCTCATCGCTGATGTCTGAATTCCACACAGCGTTGGTGCCTGGCGAAGTCAGTCTCAGACGTTCGTGCTCATCCTTCACATCTCCAGCAGCCAGCATGATTTCCCACAAGTATTCCTGGTCACTCTCTTTTTCGAGGATCAATTCAGAGAGGATGTTTTCTCGTTGGACCATCACAATTTTTTTATCTTCCTTGATCCAGTCTGTGTACCATTCTGCTTTCTTTCTGGCCATGTGGTACCTGAGTAATTCGTCGTTGATCGTCGGAAAGTACTGTTGTCCATGCCACGAGAGGACTTCCAACAACCAGGCCAGAGCCAGTTTTTGCAAAGTGAAAACATATTGGGAGGACAGGTGCAGCTCGATTTTTGTTCTTGGGGCATAGTAATCAGAGATTCCAGCCACCACTGCAAAAGCGACGTCGCAGCCCAGATCACGGCTTACAACCCCTTCCAGTACGTAAGGTAAAAGCATCTTCCCGTTTTCTCTCATACTAGCCACATTTTTCCGCACCTCATACGATATGAGGAACAGGCAAAACTTGGCTGGGTCATTAGCTCGGAGTGGAATCCCGAGCTTTTCGGCTCGCTGCAAGCTTGCCATGTAGAAATCCGGTCCCGCAGTAGTCATAATTTCCACCAGGTCGTAAAGAGCCATGACCCGCTGACAACGAGTAGCAACAAACTCTTTGGATTCTTTTTGGAACAGATTCCTAGACACACTCCCTTGCGCCCACAACAAGTCACTCTCTAGTAGTATTTTTTCTTCTTCTTCTTTAATCACGTCAATGTAAGCCGAATGGGCACTCTCGTAGGCCGTCCAATGGTCTTCCCATATTTCCTTTACGTCTTCAGTAGCAGACGGCTCAGTCTCATCGTAGTTGAGGATAACGGTCAGGAGATTTTTACTGTCAGAAGCTGTCCAAGCTTCTGCGTCCAGAGTGACAGGAGGCATAGTAAAATCAGTCAACTTAGACTCTACAAAGTTTCTCACTGACACTGGTTTTTCACTCTCAGCCTCCATTCTGTCAGCCATCAGACTGGTTGCCGTCTCATGCAAGAGGGCACCGTACCTCTGCAGAGTCGAATATACCTCTTTGTTCAGATGTTCTGTACTGCTGCTCAAACCGGCTCCGATAGCTAACATTGTCTCAGCCACGCCTGTGGGTTCTTTTAGGAGAGGGATCGACTTTAAGGCAGACCACTTTGTTATTATTGAAGATTCCCTCGAAGTGTAAAGCAGCTGTAAGGTGTCTTTGATCTGGTGGCAGAGTAAGTGAGCGCTCTCCTTTTCCGTTTCTGTGTTCACAGTTACCTTCAGCTTGTCGGATTGGAAAAGCTTCACTAGTTCTGAGTCAGGGTCCTTGAAAATCGTTTTTTTGACGAAAGGGACAAATTTGGTTACACCTTTCAAGTTTAGTTGTGAATCAGTTCGGTTGACCAGCTCATCGGGCCAGTCAGAAATCCCGCGATTTTGTTTCTTTCTTTTCTCTCCGAGCTTGTAGCTTCTCAGATCCGCAGACAACCCTTCGTTGTTGTCAGCAGTACGTTTTCTATTATGACAAGGTTGTTCTTCCACTTGTGAAAATTCATCCTCCCATCCCCACATCAAATCTTCCTCCTCTGCTGAGAACTCTTCTTTTTTTTCCCCATCCAGTACATCTTTTTCCAAAAACGAAGGAAGATCTACCCCAAAGAAAGCTCTTATTCTAGCATTTTCAGCCGCAACCTGTAGGATCTTCAATTCTGTAGTGTCCAAAAAAATGTTTTCAAATGTGACAAGAGTATCTCTGGTATAAGGGGCCGAAGAAGATAAAATGTTTGTGATAGTGAACCCCAGTTTAGCGTAACAGGCCTCGATACAGCTCGAGCCGTCATGTTGCATTCTCTCTCCCATGGAAGGCTCACCATCTGCCGAGTCGGCAGCCACAATCAGGTAGTCCCAAGAAGGTTTGATGTAGTACATGTCTTCTTCTTCTTCTTTGTTCAATGCCTTCAAAATCGTGCTGTCAAGGAACGAAAAATAAGGGGCCAGTTCTCCCTTCGCACTCAAAATGCGGATGTCCTGAATAGCTAATGGCCACAAACTCGAACCTCCTCGAATCAGTTCACTGATCACAGCCCGAGCGGCGACCTTGGCACTTTTCCTCCCCCTGAAAGCATTCTCCTCGTATTCTGTCCTGCTTGCCTCATCGTCAAACATCTCACCGACTCCATTTTTATCCTGCAGGGTACTGAGGAGAGATAAGACGACAATCTGCAAATTTTTGCCTTTGAAGACTGGAGAAGAGGCGGGAGAGTTTTCAGTTTCTTCCCTCAACATAGATTCATACATCTCAGGTTTTTTCAACATATCAGAGTCCGAAGGGAACACCGTTCTCACGCTCTGTAAGAGGTGCGCTACCACGGACCGTCTCTCTTTTTCCGAGACGCTGTGGTAGTACCTCCAACCAGCCTCATCTTTCGGGATCCCGGTTATCATCCTGATTTCCTTGGAACGGTAAAATACAACGTACAGATCACACCCTAACCCGGAACGGGCCCTAGGTTCGTACCTCCTGCCTCCATTATAGCTCTTTGAAAAAGGGTTTTGATGGCCTGTCACAGACCGCTCCACCAGCAACTCCATCAGGTTAGGATGCTCGTTAAGGTCTACGAACTTGTCAGGATTGAAACGGATCTTGCGTTGTCTGCCATAATAGCGAGCTTGGGGACTCTTTTCATAATAGTCCCCCGAGTAGTGCAAAGAGCCAGTTTCTTGTTCCAAACAGCCAAAAACTTCCACAAACCTGTTGAAAGCATGCGGGTACCACCTCAGGCTTTCCATCACGGCCCTAAAATTGGCGTCGTCGGGAGCTTCTGGAGCCTTGAGGTTGATGGGAATGTTATCATAAGACTCTGAAGCGTTTAATACCATCATCAGTTCATCCAACGTGACAAAAATGCATTCTTCGTTACCGTATTTGATCTTTAACAGCAGGTCTTCGTGTTTGGGAGATTGGGAAGAGTGTAGCAGCCTTACCAGAGACTTTCTAGATAAAGGGATCAATCGTTCAGTCAAAAGTGGGTCATCAAGATCCGAACCTTCATCTTGCATAAAGGGTAGCCTTTCCCTGATCTTTTTTTTACGACCTCCAAAGAGATCGAGGGTTGAGGAGGAGTCTAGGAAATCCATTTTACTATACCCAAAAACCCCTTTTCTTGTAAATAAGGTCTGATCCCAGGATCCGTTTGGAAAGCCACAAGACTGAAAGGTTCTTTTATTATTTTCAAAGCGTCCTCGATTTTAGTTTTGTTTAGTGGAAATAAAAACTGGCCCCATGAGTGAGATCTAAGTAAGGCTAATACAGTAGGATTGTCAAGATCACTGACAAAGCAGATCACGGCTCGACTTTCTTCAGTGTAAAGATATTTTTCATACAGCCCTCTCGTGTTCTCAAATATCTGGAAGAAGAAGGGTGAAGCACAATAGTGTTTGGGCAGTTCGACCAAGGCGGCTCCATCATCCGTCAAATGTTCCAATTTTACCGCTCGAATTTTGAGCGAGCGGTCGAGAATGTTTAAAGGAGGTTTGAAATAAGTGTCTGAATAGTTTCTGGGCAAAGGGTTACCAACAAGTTTCTTTTTGCTGGTAGGTGACTGATCTTGCAGTAAACTGGTAACAAAAACACTCTCGCCTTGTGGTTTGTGATAAAAGATTCGAACTTCTCTGGTAATCCTGTCAAATAAAAAAAAATAATTGTCAAATAAAAAACCAGCGTACGTGCTTCCGACCAAAACATTATTGCTCTCTTTAGCAACATCAGTGTCTACAATCGTCTGCTGCATTTTTCACCTTTTTTGTAAAAAAAAAAGTGAAGACTTATTAGATTTATTTACCTTAAATATTTTTTTATTGTAAAAAAAAACAACAAAAAAAACAACTACATGTAGTGAGAAAACACAGTTAGCTAAGATGGGGTAGTACCTCTCGGATTGTCGAGACTTACCCCTCTCGACTAACAGATCAGAAGAGCTTACATCTTTATCCTTGCCAACATTTTGTTTTTTGTTGAGATATCCATTTAGCGTTTTTGAAAGGTCGATAGGCATCTGATTCTTTTTTTACCCGTTACGGGTTTAGGACAAAAGAACTTCTTGCCTTCGTTTCCTTTAAAAACTCGGAATACCTCTTCAAAAAAAAGTTTCCTAGCCAAAAAAATTGGAATCAACTTAACAAATTTGTTCAAAATATCCACTGAGCGTTTTCTTTCGAAAGGTAATAAGGCGTCTGATTCTCTCTCACCCGCAGTAATGTAGCTGGAAATTGTCCAGTAACCATTCGCAGACGGGCTTAGATAAGAGAACCTCTTCCTTTTTTTTCTTCAAAAAAACCTCAGATAGGGACGGATATCTGTCAAACAAAAAGTTAAGTCACTGAGCATTAAAACTTAAGTGTCGCGAAATATGGACTTGCTGTGACTGACCGATTTTTTTTCCTTCCTACTCGTTCGCTCTGCCAGAGTTGGGCCCATACACACACACACACACACACACACACACACACACACACACACACACACACTAAATACAGTAGATACGTCTTTGATAAGTTTTTAAAGTTTTTTTATCTCCTTTTTCATTTTTGACAATGTGAAATATAATAAGAAAAAAAAAAGAGTTTTGCTAGTCTTCATAGTCCAGCATGTCCACGTCTCCATCTCCGGTTTCATCAATTGGCTTCTTGGCCTTTTTGTGCAGCTGTTGTTGTTTTGACTTCAGCTCCTTTAGCTTGCGTTTAGTTGCTCTCCAGTCTCCAGCAGAACCTCAGATAAGGACGGATATCTGTCAAACAAAAGTTAAGTCACTGAGCATTAAAACTTAAGTGTCGCGAAATATGGACTTGGAGTTAAATTGCATCTTGCCTTTTAACTCTGCATTTTGAATAACTCTCGTGGTTGTTTCTGTCGCATCTTGCTTACAGAAAGAGTTACCAAAAGAGTTGTGCATGAATGTGTATAAATGTCGGAGTGTGGACTTAAAGTCAAACTGCATCTTGCCTTTTGACTCTGCATTCTGAATAACTCTCGTGGTTGTTTCTGTCGCATCTTGCTTACAGAGAGAGTTACCAGAAGGGTTGTGCATGAACGTGTGAATGACAGAGCAGAGATTTTTTTTTCTTTTTATACCACTGTGGGGGTTCAATGAAAATTTTACCCCGGAAGATTTTGCCTCCCAAACTGACTCACGCGCTGTAGGTTTCGCGCTGTAGGTTTCGCGCTGTAGGTTTAACAAGTATTTTTACTCTGGAAAAATTTATCATTTATTTTTTCTCTTTTTTTGTTTACTTTTTTGGCTTTCTCTCTCTCTCTCTCTCTCTCTCTCTCTCTCTCTCTCTCTCTCTCTCTCTCTCTCTCTCAGTTTCGGGTTCAACTTGTAAGTTGATATTTACTTTAAGTTCCCTTTTGGCGGAGTTGATCCATAGACTGTTTATTACCCACTCTCTCTCTCAGTTTTGGATTCAACTTGTAAGTTGAGATTTACTTTCTTTTTTGTGGCGGAGTCGAGCTTAACACCACACACACACACACACACACAGACACACATACACACAGACACACACGATTTGTTGATGCAGACCCCGCTCTGCTCGTAGTTGGGACGAGGCCGGCTTTCTCTCTCTCGCACACACACACACAATTGTGATGCAGACTGAGAAGCTGTGACTGACCGATTTTTTTCCTTCCTACTCGTTCGCTCTGCCGGAGTTGGGGCCCCATACACACACACACACATTAAATACAGTACATACGTCTTTGATAAGTTTTTAAAGTTTACTTTTTTATCTCCTTTTTCATTTTTGACAATGTGAAATATAATAAGAAAAAAAAAGTTTTGCTAGTCTTCATAGTCCAGCATGTCCACGTCTCCATCTCCAGTTTCATCAATTGGCTTCTTGGCCTTTTTGTGCAGCTGTTGTTGTTTTGACTTCAGCTCCTTTAGCTTGCGTTTAGGTGCAGGCTGTCCTTCGCCTTTTTGCTCTCCAGTCTCCAGCAGTTTGCGTTTGGCGTCTCTCCGCTTCATCATTCGCATCAAAGTCTTTTGCCTCTTTCCAAATTCCTTTTCATCCATCTCAGTCTCTGCGATGATGGCTTTGTGTTTCTTGTACTGTTCGTCAAACTCGCAGATGATTCTGGTGAAGTTAAGATTGTTTTCATCAGAATTGCTGTCTTGGGCCAGGGCCTCCTCCAGTGACAACAGGTGTTCATAGTTTTTTCCACAGACATATAGCCCAGAGTCTGGACATTTGACGGAGATTATGTCCTTGAACACCAGTTTCTGCTGCACCAATGGATCTGCCAGAGGTAGTGGGTAAGTGATCCAGCCGTGGTTGAGGACTGGAGTCGTTTGCACGTAGATGTTGACCGGGCTAAAAGGCCTGTATTCCAGCTTTGCATTTTCCTCTGAGGAAGCAACAAAGGCGTAAAACGGCATCAGATCGACATGACACGCCTGACCTCGGCAGATGATGAGTTCGGGTTTTGCAGTAGCCACAATACGCGCAGACTTTTTCTTGGTTTTCTCAATCACAGATGATGATGATGATCGAGACTTGTTAATCTCCGCACTGGCTGACTTTTTTGACTTTGTTGCAGACATGGTTTAATGTTTGAGTTTGTCTATATCACGTGTAAGGAATTTCAAAATATCCTTTTTTTTACTACTGGCCCGGTTTTTTTTTTAAGTCCTTAAATACTTGGCGAGGGGGGGGGTAATTAGCGCCGTATGGCGCTTCGCAAGTCAGTGATTGAGATATAATTTTCTTTTTTGCCAAACACCGCTTCCGAAAAGGCAAAGAAGAAGGCTATGGTCATGTCATCAAAGCAATAAGCTGGTCCGCTGTTTCCTCCAGCTGTAAGATCTTGTTGCTGTTTTCCTGAGTATTTTCCCGTTGCGGGCTGAAAGGCAAAGCGCAAAAAGTATTGGCTCATGATCTGTATGAGAGAGGCAGTTTTCTCCCTGTGAGGGGCCAAGCTCACTGAAAAAGCCATCAGACCTAAAGAGAGCGTGGCTTTTCTATGGTTGAGCATGCCGCTGATCTGAATGATTGTCTCTTTCTTTTTTGGTCCCATGGTAAATCCCGGAATATTGGGAATGTTGACCCTCTGTCGCTTTGCTGGACTTGGTTCTCCTTCGGTATTATCTTTACTATAAATCAAGATGCGGTTCTCAATAGCTTTGAGCTGAGAGTAGCGCTCCAGATTTTGTAAAAAGGCTCGAAGTGTGGCAATAACAGAATCAACACTCAAATTTTTTTCAATGATGATCCTGTAGACATTAAGGGGTATAGCGTTTCCTGTTAATCCCTCGGCTTGAACCAGTATTCTTTTGTTTTTTTCAATGGTTCGCACGTGCATGGCTATAAGACGGGCGATCAAGCAAGGGACATCTCCCAGCATATCAGCTTCGATTGGCATGTGTTCCACTCCTAAGACTACTGCCTCTTTCTGCTGAGCAAATTTGCCCCGGCCTCTTGTGAGGCCCATGCTCACGATGCCTATCCCACTACTGTTGGAAACCGAGCTGCCACTGCCATAGGCAGGGTCCACGTACATGTAAACCTCATCCACTTTGGTTTCAGAAATCCTAGGCGGAGTAAGTTCCAAAAAGTTGATGGTATTGATGAATTTGTTAGAAAAAACACAATTGATCGCAGGGACCAGGCAGCCAGTGGGACAGCTCTCAAAATGTTTTACCCATTTAAAAGCTGAACTAGGATCCATTATCATGTTGTTACGTTGAGCCTGGTAGTTCTGTTCATCAGCCATCAGTTCCTTGATAGCAGTCTTTTCGGCATCAACCTCTGATAAACCCCTTTCGTCGTAAAACTTGGAAGCATTTCCAGTCATTATTTCTGTGAGCTCTTTGTCTGTATTACCTTGCACGACGTGATCGGGCTCGGCGTATCTCCCGCAGGGGCAAGGGTAGCCGGCTATGAGAAACTTGGCATGTCTCGGGTCTGAACAGTTAAAAGTCAACATAAAAAAGTTGAAGTTTTTATCCGGGTTGTTGAGGAGCAATGAACGCATGTAAGAGATCTTTTGAACTGCGGGACCCGGTATGGGGGAACAGACTCCAAAGAGTTTTACTCGGTCTAGAGTAGCATGTGGTAGAAGTGAAATGATAGAGTTTTCTCTGTACACTGCAAACTCATCCATAAAAAGCATATCATGAGTAAAGCCTCGTAGGTGGTTGGCGAGCTTGGCTGAGCGGGCCACCAGGACTGAGGCAGTAACTGTGTCTGTGCCTCTTGGTGTGACGCTGATTCTCTTGTTCTGTTCTCTAGCTAAGATCTGACAATTAAAGTCAATTGAACAGTGGCTCTCCATCGCGAGCCGAGTCTGCAGTTCGTTATCTTGCATTATAGCCTCTAAAAAAGCCAGTGAAGAACTACCAAACTCCATACTGAGTTTATCATCTGAGCAATAGTAACCAATGTTGTAGCCTAGTGGTTGCGTGAGAAGCAGAGCTGCACTCACAATCTCCAAGGTACTCGTCTTACCGGCTCTCCGGATCACAATATAAATGGATCTCCTTTTTACAAACAGTTTTCTCCACTCTTCCAAAGAACCGGGATCGAGCCGAGGGGTTCCCAACAAGTCCATTGCGGCTTGCATGGCTATGTTTTTGGGTACCTGTCTCGAGGCTGCTAGGTGGGCAAACACTTCGGAAATCATTGTGTTTTGAAATGGTAGCAAATAGCTGCTTTTTTTGTCTCCACCACCACCTCCCCCCAATCTAGAACGTTTGTTGGCTAAAGCGATAGCTACTTTTAAAAATTTTAGGGCCCATTGTAGTTCCTTTGATCGGATTAGCTCCTGAACGTAGTCAGCTATAGAGTTGGTAGTTTTTTTCGCTTGAACAGTGTCTGTTTGCACCAAAAATTCTCCATCGAGAGAATACATAATGGGGGGTGGGGGAGGGGAGAAAAGAGAAAAGATCAATTTACCCTGATAAAATGACTCGAGTTTGTTTTTATTCTTTAACTCTTTTTTTGTCCTCTCACTTGTTTTTTGCTTCACAAACCATCGAGATGGATGCACGTCAGGCACAGCAACTGGCATATTTTTTGCATAAATATTTTAATGTTTTTTTACCCTGGTACAACAACCCACCTTCATTGAAAGATCCTTCTTCTTACTATTTAGTCCTGAGAGATTTGATTGTGAATGACGAGTGCCGGTCTGCATTTAGAGAACTGATCTGGCAATACCTGGCCCGCAGTAAGTACAGTGTAGAGACTGGTCATTACTACACCACTGAGGAAAGTACTGGTCGGATTTTTTTTCTGGGTGAAGAGAGACCTGACCCACATTACGTCTTTGCCTTGTTTTGCGAGTATCTCGTTCCCATGGATTTTTTTGAAACCACTCCTTCCAAAAGATTAGTCCTTGGCAGAGATCCTAATTTAAGTGTAATATATAACAAGTTGAAGAACCAAGAAAAACTTACAGAGATGACAGACGAGAGAAAAAAATCTGTGTTGGTTTGGAATTTGTGTCAAAATGCTGCGTGCGGCAACGATGTCTACCAGGACTTGGAGTCTCATGCTGCAATACATTATTTTCCTAAAGAAACAGATTTTAATTCAAAAACCTGTTTTTTTGCAAGGTCTAAGACCATGGAGTTGGCACTGAGATTGTACAGACGGATGAAAAGTTTATGGACACCAACAAAACAACCACGCATTCTTCCTCACAATCCCAAGAGTGACGAGTGTAAGATTCTGTTTTATTCAAATGGCATTTGGCCCAAAAAACGATCAGATATCATGTGCCCAGACTACGATGCAACAAAAACCAACGTACTTTATGAATTTGTTTGGCGCAATCACACCGAGATGAAAGTCCTGAGGTGTATGTACAAACACAGGTATGGGAAAAGTCTAGGTGAAGAACAACACACCAGCACCAAAGCGTCCAAGACTGTGTTCAAGAAGAAGATGAAAAATGCGAGAGAAGAGGGGAGTCAACTCAAGTCGTTGCAAGATGTCCTGGACCGCATGGCTTCTCTCCCTCGAGCAGCAGTGGAGCAGCAGCAGAAGCCTGAAAGAGTTGAAAACAAATCTTGTTTGAAAGAACTAAAAGACAGAGGGTTTCATTCTAGTCTCAGGGAAGGGGATACTGTCGCTGTCATAAAAGCTGCGGTCGCTCATGTCAGAGGGTTTGTCATAGGAGGAGGTAAAAAGAAAAAAAGAAAAAAGATGAAACGTCTCAACTCTACGTTTGTCAACTGCAGTCACAAGTTTTTATTTGCAGTTGGTTCCACGTACAAGAGAGCCCCAAACGTCAAAAGGTCCATAAACATAAATGTTAATTTTTCAGGCTCTCTAGCTGGTTTTATCAGTGGCAGTACTCACATAGCCAGAGCTATATCAGAAGGAAAAAAAACTATCATTGACAAAGCCGTATACCTGAGCAACGTAGCCACCATCAACCAAAGTAAGTTGGCCGTTCTCAAAGAAGGTGGTAAAACTAACAGCGATCAAAATTTAAAAATGCTCAAATTTCCAGCGTCTGAAAATTTTTATTCAGAGACTGGACACTCGATCGAGTTTGACACTAACCTCAACGTCTATAAGTATAAAGGTAATGAACTAAGGTCAGTTGTAAAACAAATAAACAAGAACTATGAAACTAACTCACTGGTTGACAGGACGATGCTGCGATGGAAGGCGGAGCTTGATCAGTCCCGTCAAGAGATGTCAGAGAAGAACGTCAACGTGCTCATCCTGGTGGCTCGGCTCATGACGAAGGGAGATGAAGAAGTCTTGAATTTCTTGACTGAACGCTGCTTTTTCAGTCGGTCATTGATTGCTAGTTCTATGATGATGAATCAGAGTTCATACAACTGGAGGCAAGGCACAATGAAAAACACAAAAGCAGAAAACATGAAGAGCGTGAGCAAAGGTGCTTTGATGCAGTGTCCCAGTCTAGGCATAATCTGTTCCAGGTTAGTAGACAGGGGTAAAAAGAGCCTGGCCTATGCTCTTGAGGATGCGGCAAGCAAGTTGCTTCACTGGCGTAAGGGTTTGTGAAGCATCACATCTCCTCTTGAAGCATCATCTCTTTTCGTCGCTCAAACAGTTTCCCTATGACCATGCGCTTGGAAAATTCACTGCTCAGTTCACAAACATAAATCTTGGCCGTTGAATTCATTGCATGAAAGTGCAGGTAACGATTCCCGTCAAACGAATTTCTCTTTTCAGTGACATGCACTACCACCGCATAATGATCAAACACGCTCTTCATGTACTCGTATTGTCTTTCACCAGGAATTTTCTTGAACGGCGTCATCTTAAGATAATCGTCTATGATGGCCAGGTTGTCAGCGTGTACAGTTTCGCCCAGGGTTTTGAACAACCGCAGCTGTACCTTTTCTTTCTTCACAGGATTTGACGAATAGTACACAAACAAGGGGTTTGCTTTGTGCGCGGTGTCCAAGCAAGGTGGTCTGTAGTCATCGGGCTCGGACAACCTCGTTCTTGCCCTTTTTATTGCAGACTCGAGCAGGCTATTCGTCAGCTTGTTGAGATTCAACACCACAGAATCACAGGCTGGGTACACCATCTTTTCCGAACAGACGATGAGAGTTTGGACTGAATCGTTCCACATACTTGTCCAAACTTCTGCCAAGTTCCGGGGGGGATCTACCAAAAAGACTACAAAGTATTCAGAAAGTTTACTGTTTTTAGAGAGTAGGGTGTGGAGGTGCTCCTCCCATCGTTTGGAGTCTAAGTACTGTTCTCCTTTTTCCAACATGGTCCAGGGCAACTCAGCGACTGCAAGTTCCAAATCATTTTTAAAATGATTAAAGAAAATAGAAGGTACACGTTTGTTCGAGAAGCTGCAAATGAATCCTGGAGTTGGGTAGTCCTTGTTCACCACAGTTGTATAGAGAATCAGGCCAGTGAGTTTAGGTTTGTCGTAGTAGCTGCCGTCATCCAAGTAGCATCTGTCAGAGACACTCATGTTCATTACAGAGTCACTCATGTTGATGATAATAATTGTGCAGTTTTCTTGTAGCAGTTATTATAACCTAGTAGCAAAAAAAAAAAAAAAAAAAAGGAAGAATGTTTTTGTTTCTTACATCAAACGGGTCTAGAGGGTTGGAAAGGAGAAAGGAAGAAACGAACGTTTTTTTGTTTCTTCTTTTTACCCAACCGCTCTCCAAAAAAAAAGAAAAAAACAACCCTTTTTTTATTGAGGGAGAAGAGAGAAAATAGGAGGCCAGTTTCTTCCCAGATTGGACTTTTTTTACTCAAAAGCAACCGTTACATCCCTTTACTCACCCCCCCCCCCCACCCCCCAACCCTCTGACTTATAATAAATACCCGCTGCTCATTCGACTCTCATAATCATTTGTTTCTTCCATTGTATCTCCTCCATCCAGTTTACAAGGGAAAAAGAAAAATGGTTCTCTCCAAATTCAGTGAGCCGAAGAGGCGTAACTACCGCTACGATTACCTCTACAAAAAACTGACGACCAAGGAGTTTGCAGACCGCTTTGACATAACTTTTTCTCAAAAGGTGATCGTGATTATTGGTGCAACATCCGCCCGGTCTCTCTACAAAGCAGCCGTCTGCAAATCAGCTATCACTTTGCAGGCCTTGGAACAAAAGCAAGAAAATTTCGTAACGAAGAACGAAAGGCGTGTCTTTCCTCTATGTGATTCTGATATCAGCCGACGCCGAGGTGTAGGCAACCTAGAAGAAGTGAGAATGGCTCTGGTCTCTGGAGAAAACAACTCAATCCTTTCCTTTTGTAAAGGGGAAGAGCACACTTTGCTTTACCTTTCCTTGGCTCACTGGAACGACGTAAGGTGCGAGAAATATGTTCAGACTATACAATTCATCCTGAACGCTATGAAAGAGAAGCTGGACTCTGCAGTGAAAATAGACAGGATTGTTTTCTGTGGAGGAGCTTCTGTCTATGACTTTGCTCCCGACTTTGGGACTGCTGCCGTGGCCAAACTGCTCCGCTGCATTCGAAATGATGTGAGAGACATTGATGATAACTGTAAGGTGGTGGCCATGGGCCCTACTCCCTGTTGGACCACAGACACGTGTTCTCAAAACTTTTTGACTCGAGTATCCGAGAGGCTTATCACTGAAGTGGAAAACGAAAAAGACAGTTTTGTAGCTGTGGACTTCATGAAGCAGTTTTCTCCGGAAGATTTCAACAAAATCATCAAGAGCGGGACCATTAACCCGGATGGTTTTTCCCCGTGTCTGAAACTAACGTGTAGACTGAGAATTTTGCTGGACAAACTTTTGCAAGAGAACGTCAAAAAAGAAGATGTCGAGCTTAACTTTGCCCGTGCCGCACTCGAAATAGCCACTGTAAAGTTGAAAATGATGGAATCTGACTACAATCAGGCTTGTTTCAACGCCTACGTCTTTGTCCATCCAAGCAAGTTTCGAACCTGTAAGCTGTTCAGGAGTTACAAGAGAAATCTTTGCTATTTCAGAGCTCACACCATGATCTGGAACCCGCTGAAAGAAATCGTGAATGTGATCTCAAAGGAACCCGGCCTGAACTTTGATGAGCGTGTTGAACGTATGACCAAACTGTTTGAGTGCAACTTGATGGTTCCACAAAGGCAACTTGAGGCTGTGTCCAACCTAGGTAGGATAAAACTGCTTGTCAAACGGTTTTACGAAAGGATGATAACTCCAAGGAAGGAGATTCCGAGAGTTTTGCTTAGGCAACTTGAGGATACGTTGACACTAAACTCGGCTCAACGTCTGATAAAACTGTTGAACGAGTTGGAGGAATGTATGATGAGTCCAAAAAGGGAGATTCCAAGAGTGAGTCCAAGGAGAGAGATTTTGAGAATGAATCCAAGGAGGAAAATTTCAAGAATGAGGCGGCGTTATTCTCCATACTAGTTTCATTTGTTCACCTTCTGCTCTATCCCTTTTCAATCAACCTCCACCCAGAAAGTGTATATAATTCTTTTTTTTTAATGTTCTGTTTTTCACTATTTAAAACGGCATGTGCCTACATTTTATGTGAAGTGGGTGAGTTGCAATTGGAGGGGTTAGATTGATGTCAATACTTACATTGAGAGAGAGAGAGAGAGAGAGAGGGTGTGTGTGTGTGTGTGTGTGTGTGTGTGTGTGTGTATGTACACAAATTTGGGTAACTATGTGTTGTTGCTTTTTAATCATAACTTGCGTGACCTTACAGAGAATCATTCATCTGATGTGACTATGAATTTGTAAGCACCCTCAGTGACATGGAGCCAGTGACCTATTCATTAGACAGTTCTATGTACATGACTTGTTGCTGTAGTTTATGTAATAAAAAACTTCATAACAAACTATTTTTTGTTTGTGATATGTACAAAGATAAATACACTTAAACTCTCTCTTTTCTCTCTCTCTCTTCTCTTTTTTTCTCTGTTTGTCCGTCCTGAACTGTTGTGTGTGGATGAAATGAACACAGACTGCCAACAACCAAAGCACCACCGCTCGTTTCCGATTGTGATGCACACTGACTGTGACTGACCGATTTTTTTACTCTGTGTGTGTGGGACGACAAGTCGCTCAACGCCGCCAAACACACACACACACACACACGCTTGTGATGCAGTCTGAGAAGCTGCACAACACCCAAACGCCACACACACACACGATTTGTGATGCAGACCCGCTCTACCGGAGTTAGGACGAGGCGGCTCTCTCGCACACACACACACACAGATGTGATGCAGACTGAGAAGCTGTGATTCAACTTCTAAAATTCAACTTTTAATTTGATATTTACTTTCTCTAGCACCCAAAGCGATTGTTGCATGCATACTTGTTATAAAAAAAAACACTTTTTTATTGTTAACTGCCGCTGAGTGGCGAGAATGTGAGGGTTTTGTGTGTGAGTGTGTTACAACTTGTCTTTTTAGTACATTTATTTCCAATATCATCAGCAAAAACAGCAACAAAATGAAAGACACACAACATGCAGCAAAACAGTTTTATTCAATTAAATTTACAAAATATTTCGAAAAAAAAAAGAAACACAAAAGAAAATTCATATAACATCTGAAAAACTGCCACAACTAATGCATTTCTCAAAGTATGTTACAACTTGTCTTTTAGTAACATCATCAGCAAACAACAGACACACAACATGCAGCAAAACAGTTTTATTCTATTAAATTTACAATTTTTTTTAAAGAAACAGAAACAAAAAAAATTATTTCGTGTAACATAATTAAAAAAACACGATCCAACAATTTAAAAAAAAATTATTCATCTTTTTCATGCAATGTTTGAGAAGCTGCCACAGCAGCTTCTTGACCTTGAGCAATCGTTGTGACTAACCTGTCTTCTGATTCCCTCTCTCTCCTTTTGACTTGCTCTGAACTAATGCACTTAAACACGACAAGAACGAGTATAGCCACTCCAACTACTGCTCCCAGCCCGATGAGAATTTTTCCACCAATGCCATCAAACAACCCTCCTAGTATGGAACTTGCTGTGTCTGTGATAACGCCAGCTGTCTCTTCTACCCCTGATTTAAGCAACCCTCCTACAGTCGAGATAACGTCTCCCCCATCGTCTAACAATGTGTGAAATACCCCATTGACCCCTTCACCCAAGTCCTCGAGAAATCCGCCATTGAAGGTGGTTCCGTACATGCGCCTCGCTGCCCTGTTCCAGTCAGAATCATTCTCTGTGTCATTGGGAATCTTGATGCCTCCTTTCAAACCGGAGTTTCCGGCATAAGAGAGCTCGGCAATGTCAGTCCTTCTAACCATATCCAGCATTAGCTCGTGATAGGACCTTTCTTCGACAGAATGTAACCGATTCAGCATGTCATATCCAAGATCATCAAACAAGTTAAAGAACATATCCGGGACGTTGGCGGCCCTGGTGTGCGGGTAAGGCTCATGGACAACGATCATGTGAGAAAGGAGTCTCATCAGATCTGATTTACCAGTAGGAGAATCTGACAAGGAATATACAGACCCACCATGGCTCATTCCAATGTGTTCTCTCAGCTCCCTGATGCTGACTGTGGTTTTCGCTTTGCTCTCTTCACCTTCGAGTAGGACCGGAGGTAAAGAGTGTTTTATGTCTTCATCCTCTTCTTGTTGCCTTTTCCCTAAAAATTTTGTTTCGGCTTCAGCTTCGTTCCTCTCTTCTTCAGCAGCCTTCCTCCTGATATCTGCCATGTGTTTATAGTCATGCACGACTTGACGGTCGATGAGGCCAACCATCATCCCCTTGATAAAGACAGCAATGGTCTCTTCTATTGCAAATGTCTGCACGTCTTGACAATGTCCAATGTCTCTGAGTTTGATCTGTACGTTTTGTTGTGGGTCGAGTTGTACCACTATCTTGATTCTTGGATTGCTTGGGTCTTGGATAACCAACAGGGGTCTAATGTAGCAACTGTCTGGGGAGTTGACGTTAATCCCGTTCAGACGATACAGATCCCGATAAGTTTTGGGATACCTGGTCTCCACACCGAATGACTCGTTAAACAGGTCATGTTGTAGGTATAAGATGTTAAAAGATCCGTTCACAGCGCTCGTATTTGCTATATCTTCTTTTGTCAAGGGGGGATCTCCTCCAGTTTGGGGAAAAACACGATAGATATACTTTGGGTCCAAATTAGCTGCGTTGTCTAATCGAATGTTCTCCATGATCTCGTAGTCGACGGGTTGGCAAGGGGTGATGCGCATAAACTCACCCCCAGGACCAATTACCTTGACTCGCTTGCCAACAAGCCGGCTGGCTTCTTGAGATGGAAAAAGGAGAGAGTTGAGCTTGCGCCTTTCATGGTCATTTCTCTGCGACATGCATCGAGTTCTATCTTCTTGAGCCGCGTTTTGGTTAATGACTCGTTGTAACTCGAAGGCTAAAAATGTCATATGTTCACCCGAAGTAGACCCCTTGCTCCAGCTCGGTTTACCTGCATTAAACTTTTCCATTACAGGCCTGTTTTTGTCCCTGTTGATGATATCTTTGACTCCCTTGATGGTTGCAAAAAAGTTAACTATGTTGGGTTTAGTGTTTTTGGCAGGTTCAACTTTGCCATCTTCTCCCGTTCCTCTGGGCAAAAAACTAGCCTTTTTTTTGGTGACTTCTCGGTGGGAGAGATTTTCTTCCGTGGCCGTGGCCGAGACTCGCTCTGAATAACCTGCTTCATAAATGAGTTCTTCGGGATTAAGGTGTACGGGAGGGCGTCTGACGTTAGAGACTCGCATGATGCGGTCCGAGGTGAGATGATAGTACTTGTCCGCGGGATTATTTCGCATGATGCAGCTGGGGACATCGGTGAGGAGTTGGTTATCAAACGTACTAAAAACGGCTGAAAGTTTTTTGGAAGTTACTGTAATGATTTGTTTGGCATTCGTGGGAACTTGTCCTCCAGACAGCTTATCTGAATGGACTGGAACCTCTCGATATATGACATTTTTTAGCGTGATCTGGGCGATGTAACGGCACATATTTTTTTGCTCGAACTTTTTAAAATAGCCAGAGTATCGGTACTTTCCGATACGGGTTTTACCGGACAAAGCCTGTCTAAGACTGATGTCTCCCCACTGGGTTTCAAAAGTATCAAAATAAGGTCCTTTAACTATCACAGTTCCTTTTTCCATGTAACAGTTTCTGATCGGGTAGTCGTTGACCCCGAACCAACCTGGGTAGTCCCTGTAAATCTCGTTGTTGGTCCTGGCCCCTTCTCCAAATGCAGTCATGGTACCGACTTTCGTACTCTTAGTAAAGACAGGTTTGTTGCCGATAATAGCCTCAAAGATGTTTCGCATAAGCTCGTGATATATAGGCGGAGGGGAATAACAAGTCGCTCCAGGTTTCCATGAGTCGCAGACCGTCTTGTTGATCAAGTGAGGGTACACCACCACGGGGCAAGGAGCACAAGTGTCTCGCTGCCCTATCACATTTTGATAGCAGTGCATCATAATGTCTTTCATGTAGCAGACTCGCAGTTCATGAGAGTAAAACACAACATGCGGGATATAAATGGTGACGTCTGCGATCTTTATATTTTTTAGGTAATCGTCATCCACAATAACTGGGCAACGAGGGGCGTCGCTCATCACAAGAGTCCTGGTGTTCTGATGGAGGCTCTGTGGGCAAAAGTATACCCTGCGGCTATCTATTTCCACTTCAGTTTCATGTGACCAGTGTTTTGGATCAAAGTGAAATGGAGTAGCTCCAAAGGCAGTGATAAACCACATTGTACCATAGCCAATCATCGGTATCGTAATTACGCTTTTCAAGACGTTAGTCGTTGGAGGATTGTCTTTCAACAGAGGGATGGCAACTTTTTCTTGGATCGCCCGACTATTTCTTTGACTATTTTGTGCTTCTGAAGTAGGGCTTTCTCCATTATTGTCACTACTGTTGCCAGAGGGTTGTCGTTGGAGATCAGGAGCCATGCTTGATGGAAGGGGTTGTTGGCTCGAAACAGGAGCAGGAGCTACGCGTGATGATGAGTAAGATTGTTCGTCAAATTCTTTTACACCCCTAGGATCCAAAACTTTCCATGCAGCTCGGTTCAGGGCGTGACAACCCATTGCATATAAGTCCTCTGGTGATATCGAAGTCGGGAGACCAGGTGGCGTCTTGGAGAGGTTTTCTTCAACATTTTTTTTCAGTATCTCCAAATTAGCCTTGATTGAAAATTTACCCTGTATGTACGCATTTGCTCCGGGAGGACACCAAAAAGCCCAAAGGTCATTGACTTGCTGTTCCAATATGTTATTGTAGATGAACCGCAATTTGGGAAGGTAAGGCCAAGAAGAATTTTTCAGGATTGAAATAATACTCCATTTCAGAGTCAAGTTTTGTCCATCTCTCCCTCCAACCAAGTTTTCAGTGGGTTTTCCGTTCGGAGTAAAAAACTTGAACGGAGAGATATATTCTGAGGCCGAAGCAGAGAGTAAAATCATCTGGAAAAAAAATAATACTTTCTTCATTTTTTGTATGGTGAGTATATATATCTTTTTTTCAAGTATGACACAATTCGGATCAACAGCGTTGAAAGTGCATACAACGTAAAACTTTATAAAAAAAAAAGATGCTGGCCATTAATATTTTTGGTTACCCTAACGTGATTGTCGCCGATTTAAAAACCGGTGAAATAAAGAAGATCAAGTCAAAAGAAGGATTGATACCTGTGCCTTTTGTTGCTGTGACGTTGGACAACGGGGAAACATGGACCAACGACTGGACAAAGAGTTTGCGGTGGACTGCAGAGCGTCTTTCAACCGATCTTGGAAAAAAATATGAACAGCTGGTGGAAAAAAAAGATAATGCTGGTCAGAAAAAACCCTCTTGTCAGTCTTGTTGCTGCATCTTTGAACATTCTGAAAACATTCAAGAGTCGGATAATGTGGCCGTGGAGTTAGCGCTAATAAAAAAACACACGGTACGAAAAGGAGATCGTTACACCCTACCCAAAACATGTGAAGACTGCTTTTGGATTTTTGACTCTGACACTAAGCTCAAATTCAGTCTAAAGGCGCTACGAGAGAAAGTGTTGAGCTGTCACATCACACTAATCCCAACTTTGCAATTTGTTGAGCGAAAACACTTAGTCTGTGCAATGGTAGAGAGAGCTGTTGATGAGATTAAAAGAAAAAACGAAGAAAAACTCGAAAAAAATGAAAAGAAAGACGAGGAGAATAGTGCACATATGTCTGCCTCTTCTTCCACAGTCCCTTCAAGATTACAGGGGGAGCTCATTGAACGAGATTTAGATTTTTACGACTTTTTTACGTCCGTTCAGGAGCTTTTCATATATCATTCTGATCCAACTTTGGCGGCATGGCTGACTTTGAGAAGTTCACTACAAAGTGACGAGGACTTTAAGACCATCAATAACTGTTTTTGGGACTGGGGATTTTCTAGACTTTCTGATGATATTCGGAAAGCTGTTCTTGCAAAAAGGGATGGAGTGTTACTTTTAGACAAAAATGTGGCTTTCCGACAAGGTAATGGTAAAGACGAGTTGTGGTTGGACGCGGGTGGCAGTGTGGTAGTGACAAGAGGATCTGTGGTGTTGGGAGCTTGGTCCCGTTTTGGAGAAAAAAATCTTCCAAACGGGAGCGGTTGGGTCAGTGACTGGTTAATAAACAGAAAAAAGTATGTCGGAAAAGACTGCGGTTGTGAGTACTCAAACATAATTGTGACAGGTGAGGAGAAATACAATCGAAAAAAGGTCCGAGAATTTGAAGAGAGGCTCTTCAGAGACATGGAAATAAATGATGACTTTTCAAACTGGGTAAAATTGTGTTATGAGAGCAAAGCAGATTTTGTGTTTCAAGTTCTCTGCAAACGATACAACGGTGGGGGAGAATTCTATGACTCTTTTTCTTGTTCTTAAAAATTATTGTTCTGGGGCTCTTTTATCCTCTTTAGGCCGAATTTATCCCTTACCTCCATCCGTACATCTCACCCCCCCCCCCTCCCCCCACTCCCTTACCATCCCTCTGGCATAAAAACTAAACATTATATAAATGGATGTTGTTAACTGTTCATTTGTTATCCAAACACACACACACACAGACCAAAAACAACAACAACAAAAAAAATGGCTGCTGCTGCTGCAACTACTGGCGTCTCTTACAGATTTCTCGTTCTCTTTCGAGGCCCGATAGGCGTCGGGAAGAGTACTGCTATGAAGCTGGTCGAAAAGGAGTTCCAAAACGAACACCCTGACATAGAGTGTTATTTTATCCACGAAAAGGTTGGCGACTCCATGTCAGCTTTTTTCGCGGGTACGTTTGACACTGCTAGCTGGCAAACTGTGTGTCACGGAATTCATCTGGATAACACCAACAAAGCCTTCTCGTTCTTGATGGGAGCCAGGCCCGACAAACCTCGGGTAGTTTTCCTGGATCGCTGCTTGGAGGACGTGGCCATCTTCAATTTTACTGCCATGATAACTCCCTCCTCTACCGAGAAGGATCATGAGCGGCTGATCAACATGCAAAAGTCCATTTTTATGGACCTCTATCAGTTTTATGGAAAGCTGCAAGCTAATGATGTGCGGGTCCTGTCCATCGCCTTGGATGCTGACGATGAAAAGTTGAAGTATCGCATTGCGGAACGTGCCGCAAAAGACTGTACCAGGATTCCTGAAGCAGCTTTGTTGCTTACCGACTCAATGGTATTGAAATGTATTACGAAACAGTTGAGGCTTTACAGCGTCGACATGGGGAGGGAGATTGGCCGCATATACACCAAGCTGGAAGAAGATGGAAAGTGTCTGAACATTGACTGGTTTAAGGTGGAGAGCAATGGTGATCCTACGGAGGCTGATGTCAAGGTGAGATCCATCCTGTCCAAGGAGCTGAAGGGAGAGAGGGGAGCTTCAGAATTCAGGATCGATCCCAGCTTCAGATCTGCGGGTGCTTCAGACATTCAATATCATCACTTGCAGCGAGAAGGAATAGAAGAAAAGCTGAACAGATTGCTAAGAATATTCTACAGCCACGGCCATCTGCACCAGAATGCGGAGGAGGAAGAGGATATGAGCCGTTAGTGACAGAACCTGTTGGGTTTGGTTCTGTTTCGGAGATGTACATGTCGTAAAACTTTTTGGCTCCAAGGCAAAAGACTGTTTTGACATTTTTATCTACACCAAATGTGTGATAAAATTGATTAAAGTCTATAACTATGACTGTCTTGTTTTGGTTCTGCATATGTTGATTGAATGGGAGCGGGTCATAATTAACATCCTTATTTCCTTCCAATTTCAGGTACTGGCTCCATTTGGTGTAGAACGGGACGCGATAATTAAAGTCAACAGGCAAGATCCATGTCTGATATCCTACGGTCGAATTTTCGGCCATCAAGCAAACTAAATCTGTGTCAATATCCTCATAGTAGAGTTGGATTTTTTGTTCTTTTGCCAGACTACCAGTCCATGACCGGTGAAGCAGAAACATTACAAAAAGAGTTGTAGCAATCATTGTAAATTTTTTTTTCCTTTCTCTCTTTTTTTTCTCAAACACATCAAACATACATACACTCCAAACAAATGTAAAATCCTTTTTAACTTATTTTATTAATTTCTCTTAAATACTTTCATCAGTTTACATAAATCCATCTTCTGATCACCAATCATAGGTTTAAGACCAGGGTCTTGGCTGGAGCACAGGTCCGACTCTCTCTGCTCGATCTGCAGCCATCTCACTCCAGAATACGAAGGATCCAGCATGCGCTCTGAAACAATGTATCTCTCTTTGGGCGACACGAGCACAAAACAGTCTTTGTACATCACCTCATCTTCCAACTTGTCACCTTCATTGTGAGACCATCCACTCCCTACTTGCAGTTGCACTCCAGCATAATTCACAGACTTTATGTTCCTGGGCGATGCAATGGGCATCAGATTTACTTTTTCATAGATTGAATGTTCTTGTGGGACTGGGCTCCCGCAAGGTAGCTCAAAAAAGTACACCAAGGCGTCGTCACTCCTGTCCACCAAGTACTTGTCCAAGGTTTTCAAATGATCATAAACTTCGAGCCAAGTCTTGGCATCGGGGTTATAGACAATCTTGGTTTTCAGGGTGGGAAAAGAGTTTTGGATAGGGTCAGAATTGTTGTACTGCACAACGGTGATGGGTCTTCCTTTTTTCTCCACTTGGTTGGTTGTCAGAGCCACACGAGGAAAGTTGGTGGGGTTCATGTAGATGCTTACCCCAGGAGGCGTGGGATAAATGGCCTGTCCCATCACTTGCATGTTGAGTGCTGGTCGCAAGCTCACAGGAGCATTGGACCAAAGCAAAATCTCTGAGCGTTTTGGGTTCACGTGAGCGGTTAGATCGGCCATGAAGATTTGTGAAATAAACTCGCTTGAAAAAGATCGTTTTGGTGCTGGAAACCATGTAAATTGAAGAATTCTTTCCATTTTTTTTTTACTTTTTTCCCTCCTTTTTTATCCCTCGAGCGGTTTTTTCTTTTTTTCTTTTTTTTCTTCCTGTTTTTTTTTCTAAGCTACATAAATATATTTAAAGCAGCCATGTTGAATAAATCATTCTGCTTTTACCCCTCGTTCGTCACTGATCAGGGTTCCCTCTCCTCCACCACAGCTGTTGTCCTGGTTGTTGTCGTCGTTGTCGTCTGTATTGTCGATTGGAGCCTCAGGTAGGGTCCTTAACAACATCATCTGATAAAGATCTGATCTTTCTTTGTTTTTTTTGCTATCAGTTTCGCATTGTTCACAGACAGTCGCTTCATATTTTTCAATGTCTGCGATTGCCATATCATTGATTATGTCGAAACAGTCAATCTTAGCCTCTTCCTGACGATCCAGAATTTTGGTATGGTGCTTGTGAATCTTATTGACGGTAGTTTCAAACTTTTCATTAAGTGGTTTACCCGTTATTATACGGTAGAAAAAGTTTGCTTCTTTTTTTGTCTTTTTTTTCCCTTCTTGAACAATCAGTTTTTTATATTCTCTCAGTTCTTTGAGGTTATCTCGCAGCAGTTTATCCCTGGTTTTATACTGTTGAATTTGTTCCTGTATCATTTCCTTAAAGCATAGGCCATTTAAAGTCTGACTGATACCCTGAGCTTTTATTTTCAACAGTTGTGTTTGCATTGTTTCCAGGTGATCAGTAACTTGTCGCGATTCTTGATCCTTGATCATCTCATCAAGGGCGGCACGTTTGGAAACCAGATCGAAAAACTCTCGAGATGTCGAAGAGCATCGATCCTTATCTTCTTCACGATCCTTATCTTCTTCACACGTCTCTTCATGCATCTTTTGACGAGACTGGTGGGCAGCAGCAGCATTCAGCGGCCTTCCAAACATCCGTGCAAAAAGCTGCCATATGTAAGGTTGAGGTCCCTTCTCGGGATGCTCGGCCATACTCGTATGATCAAATTGAACAGCTGCTGATCCGCGTGGTCTTTGAGAGTATGGAAAAATACAACTTGATGGGAACTTTTACTGGGAGAAAAAATCTATTGCAATACTTGATGGACAATACATTTAACCCGTCCAACAGCTACTCCTCATTTAATAATAAATCTTGCTGTGTTCAGACCATACAGGATAAGTACAACTTTTGGATCACTTGCAAACGTACAATTCTAGGACCAGCTTCTCTGATGCAGTTTTTGAGTCCTACAGGGTCTCTGTACCAGCACCCGGAACTTTTTGCTGCGTATGAAGAACTAACAATCAAACTGCTTGGTGGAGAGCAATCTCTGAAAAACGGCTTTGAAGTCCTGTGGCTCACGTCCCCTTTTTGTAAATTGCCTCTCCCAGTTGCAAACTCTGAACAAGCTTGTGTAAAAAGAGTGTCACAAAAAACAGTCAATCAGATAAAAAACTTTTGGTATAGGGTTTACCAAGATTCAAAATGGGGAACTCCACAAAGCATAAATAATATTATCTTACACTATGGCAGCAACACAGAGGTTGTCAACCCACCCAGCCTGCACGATCAAATGCGTACCATCCCTGTGATCTGTAGTAATTTCGGAAAGTACGGAGAAACTCAAGTCACAGACTTGCAGTGGTTTCAAAACACATCCATGATTTACTCTGAGTACTTTTACCTCACCGCCCCAAAGATGCTGATGTGTGAGAGCCCTATCTTTTCAGCCACCCCAGATGGCCTCGTTTTCCCAAGGGACGAAAAACACAAAAACCTGTTGACCACTTGGTTACCCGATAAGTTAAAACTGAATCACTGCGATATTGCCTTTTCCGAAGAAATCTTAGCAAACCCTGATTTTCAAATTTTGGGGTCCATGGAGTGCAAGACCACCAGGATTGATTCGTCCACCGAGATGCACCCTATCTCGCGAGCCAAGTTGATCGAAAAAGTCTACGGGATCGCAGAGTCGGACCAACCACTCGGGAAGAACCTTGATCAGGTCCTGATGATACTGCACAAACACAGAGGAGAGTCTATGACCAAGAATGACAGTAATATGACTACCAAAGGCTACAACCTACAAAACGCCCACAGGGCATTGGAGGACGCCAGATTAGACATTAAAGTCTATTCATACAAAGGACCAGATGAGGATGAAACTGAAGTCAGCTTCTTCAGCTACGAAAATGTGCAACAAAAAACCGGCGCTTGGCTCCATTTCAAAGGAAGGGGGAATACCATTGGTGGACAGGGCTTTGCTGGTCTATTGTGCACAGCCTCTTCCTTGCTCCAAAGCCGCCCTTGGGAAACGTTACCAAAACAGATGAAGTTTGTCTTTATCTTGGTGTTGCTGGATCGTTTTCTGCATACTGACAATTCGAACGGAGGACCTGAGCGCGTGGCCATGATCATTGAAAGTGAGTACACGTTTTCCGGTGAAATGATCGAAAGGATTCTTTCGAATATTAAAGAGAAAACCTACCTGCAAGGACAACTCTTGTGTAAAGCCGCCGGTCTGGTTCCTGAAGGCATACCGGGAGAATTTCATCAGTATGCGTTCGCTCGAGAGCTAAGAACAGACAGCGGCAAAACACGACAGAAAAGAAAAAAGAGGCAAAACCACAAGCCTTTTTCTCCATCAGTGGGCCTATCGGCGCCACCGCCGGTTTCCCAGAAGAGCGACTTGGATCAGTTTGCCATTGAACGAGCCTTGAAAGAGGGACAAAAATGGCAAAACCAACAGCCATCAGACCATACAAAGTGGAAGGAGTGGTAGCAATAGCCTCAGCCGATTCAGAGGATGAGCACTTTTTTTTGAGTGAAACAGACATCCGAAATATCTATAAAAAATCTGAAGGAAAAGTTTTACCGGTCAACCTCAACCACGAAGATGCCTGGATCGTCGGTTTTGGACGCCTCGTACTGAGAGACTCTGGCAAACAGTTATTTTTTTCAGGAATCGTGGACTGTGGTTTTTTGTTGAGTTGCCTAGCTAAAGCTAAGGAAGATTACTACAGGGATGCTGCCTGGTACAGGGATGATCGTTGGCTCAAAAAGACTTTTGAAGAGTTTCTAGCAGTGCAAATCGGACAGCTGAGTCTGAGCCATAACATGATTGACATGACTCCCAACCATGTGAGTCTAGTGCACCTCGGACAGCGGGTAGGATCACAGGGTCTGTTTAGTCCGGTCACCAAAAAAGAAATTCAGTTGAAATGGCGACCAGAAAATAAAAACATTGACTCGAAGGTGTTGAGCATGGCGTTCGTGCAGAGACATTTAGCCAATTTCAGATCTGAAAAACTATTTAAGGACTCTGCTTGTATTGGTTCGATAGGTGTCTTAGTAAATGCATCATACTGTGGAAAACAAGCAAAAATGACTTCTAACACAGCACAGGGATATGACCCGGTTGTCGTGCTAGAGGGACTCGTACAGACCCTCAAACAGCAACAGCAGGTAAACGCTCTTCCTGAAGCGAGCGGTATGAAACGCTCCCTTGAACAGGCGGAAGAGCAAGAAGGGCCAGCAGTTAAAGTGCTTAAAACGACTGACAGCGAGCGCCTCGAACGGATCGAGACTTTTCTGACTACTTTGATGGCACAGTACCCACAACAACAATCGGAGGAAGAACCAGAACAACAGGTTGATGCATCATCACCACCACTGCCACCAGAAACAGAAAAAACCAGTACCCAGTTGGAGCAGATTATGGGTTGTATGAGCAAGCTGTCAGAAAGGCTGGACCGTTTGACAGAACAGCAAAAGCCGCCTCCGCAGACCACCATTGTGCACCATCAACCAACGCAGTCAGTTACTGCGAGGTCCGGAACCTTGTCAACGGCTTTGAAAGCAGTGGCAGATGCTCAGAAGAAGATCTCTGCAGATTCTAGAATGGTGGTGAATGCTGGCTTCACTTCTCCACCTTCTTCTTTGAGGGAAACGCAGTTCCTGGCCAAGCTACTCCCGCAAGAAAATCCGGTAGCCGCTCAGATCATGAAAAGGCTGTCCACCCAGATTGTCAACCTCAGTCCTTCACAGAAAAACGAGCTGTGGGGCATTATGAACTATAGAAAACAGTAGAAAAGACTTGTTTTCTTCCCCCTGTGCGTTTTTAGGTTATAATATTAAAGACTGCCCTCTCTTTTCCCTCCCACCTCCCAGAATGAATTCCACTCATCACCTTAAAAGAATAATAAAAAAAATCCTAAAAAAAGTTCTATATTTTTTTGTTGATTTGATCTTGACACACACACACACAAAATGAAAACCTATCATTTTTATGCTATAAGATCTTCTCCTTTTCCAGACTTGGGACCTAACCTATGGGACGGTTGGAAGCAAAGACACATGCTTCTCGCTTACATTCGCCCCGATGTTTTTCTGTATTATTCTATGTTTGAGCTAGTGCGCAAAGACAAAGACGATCGTTTCTTACATTTTTCACTCAATCCTTGGCGTATAAGGGAGTACACTCACAGCATTAGTTTTTACAGTAAAGACTATGAAGTAAATCCTTCTGGAGTATTAGTGACGGAACTCAATACGGAAGATAGAAAGCTGACAGCAAAAACTATTCTAAAAGAGCAAATAGTTCTGCTGGAAGAGGGTACTACTCAACTCGCCACCAACACTAAGGAGCTGACTGCAATACGGGGGGCTCACTCCAAAGAGCTCGCTTGCTGCTTGAACGAACTGATTTATGATTCTAAGCACAACGAACTATATTCAGCCTCACATGCATGTCGAAGCATAAACATATTATCCAGACAAATGCTCCTGAGCGAGTACTTCATTCAGTTGCTAGCAAGCAGCGCCACCTCGACAATTTCTTTTGCGAAATCGACAAAAAAGGTAGCGTCACTCCAATCTACTTTAAGCCCCCAGAAAAACTGCCAGACTTCGAGTCCATGCCTCGCTACTTTTTGAGTGGGGGAACTGAGTTTGAAAGGAAGCTGGTCGAAGACTGCCTGGATGAAAAGGTATTTGAGGGAGAACCAAAAAAAGAGTGGTCATGTTGTTATACTAGTTTCGAGTACACACCTTCACTGACAATCCACTGTTGGAAAAAGGATTTAAGAGACACAACCGTGCAGTTGGGAATAACTCTGGGCCCCACGGTTTCCATCGACGGGAGATCGGAACCCAAGTTTCGCACTGTCCCTCTAAACGTTTCGTACGCCCGAGCCAAGAGGTGTGAAACAGTCTTAAAGTTAACATGATTCCTTTCATAACGTTTGATAGTTTTATCACGGATGCGGCCTTAATAATGATCCTCCTTGTTCAACTAGCTTTAAGACTCTATACTCTGAAAGTGCCAAGGAGGGTTGAATTTCGGCGATTCGGGTGGCGCCTCGGTTTTCCCTTGATATCTCTCACCCCCATCATGTTCAAGTACTTACTGGAAATGTGGGAGCAGAACAATGACAAGGAGACGAGGGCTTCAGAAGGTGTCTTGGTGTTGTTGGAAATTATCATGACTGCAGACGTCCTAATACTCTGGACAATGTGCATGGGAGAGCTCAGCACAGTGGCGAACCGAGTTAAGTTTTCTAGAGCTGTGTATCGTTCCGTAAGTGACAAGGAAAAACTTACAGGAGATATCTCCGCCCTCAGTGGAGAAGAAATTGATCAGTATATGAAGTCTCAAACCTACAAAAATATCGGCAAACTTGTGACCAGACCTCGTAAGAGAAACAAGCAAACAAGAGGAGATGAGAAAGAAGAAGAAGAAGACTACGACGAAGAAGAAGCCACCCTCTTTTTTTCTTCTCCTCTCCTTCCACAACAAGAAAAAATTAAAAACGTGACTAGACCTGACATGCTGGGGATACCGTGGTATGCAAAAGTGTGGCGGGGTTTGGCCTATGGGTTTAAGACCTGGACTCGCTTGTTCGTCTCTCGTACGACTATCACCTACCTGTCCTCCTATGAACTGTTTTGTGACATCCATGGCGCTCACTTTAGCTATGTGCATCTGGTCAATGCAAATACATTTTGGACGGTAGTGAGCACTAAGCTGATGGGTGTGCAAAACCAAAGTGCTATGGCCTCTGAACACGTCACAATGTTCAGCGGTCTTCTTTTGATCAGTTCCATTCTGTTTTACGTTCCGACTTTCCTCTACTACTACAGATACCAACCTATCAAGTTTGAGATAGCGAGAGAGTTTTGGTTCGCCCCGCTTTTCGTTCTGCTGTACCAAATAGCCGTCGTGACAGAGACGTGGAGTTTGGTGGGCCACCGCAGCCTCAGCGCCAACATTGTGGGTCTCGCAGCCCTGTTTTTCTTTGTCATCTGGTTTGTGGTCACGATATACATTAGTTCCACAACGATCAAGCTCAAGGGATTGAGCGCGGGAGAAGACACACAGCAACCATTCCTTGCTCCAAAAAAAGTTGGGTTTTTCCCGGGTAAAACGAAGGATGATGATGATGATGATGATGATGAATCTGAAACTGACGGGGAAGAAACAAATTTGTTCTAGAAGGAAAAAAAGAGGAAACTTCGGGTAAAAAGAAAATTTATTGGTGTTTAAGGGAAAAAGAAGAAAAAAAAGAAGAAAAATTTATCCTCTTATAAGGGAAAAAGAAAAAAGGTAAATTTATTGGGGGAAAAAACAAAACCTATAAATTGAGCAGTCTCTTGTCCACTTCACCTCATTCGCTCACGAGCCCGCTGCCAGGATGGATGACAAGGACAAAGAAACTCTGGCGGCTTACGAGTCCCTCCTTGCCGTGTGCAAGGAACGTGGTTACGAAGGCGTGATGATCCAACTGGGTGGTCAGATCGGCAGCGGAAAGACTTCGCTCGCTACCTGTTTGAGGAAACTCATACGCCCAACGACGACCTACATTGGCGGGGAGATTGATTTCAAAAATAAAGATGAACGGGAGGCCATGATCCAGTTTTACAAAGGTAACCTCGACAAGCCGACGTTTCAGAACATGCAGCTGTCATCCAGAGTCAAGGAATTTGTGGCCGCCCTCTCCGCTGTCAACGCATACGCAAATGTCAACTTCGTGTTGCTGGACCGCTCCTTCGCCTGCATCCGGCAGTTTCTGAAATTTCCTGACTGGGACAAGACTATGCAGCAACCAGATCACCCGGCCTACATGGCTGCTCTGGAGGCCGCCGAGTCTTGCAGCAGAAGCGTCGACAAGGCCATACCAGCGCTGTACTCGATTCAGCTCTTTCTTCACAGGAGTGAAGAAGACTGCGTCAAACGTCGCGCCAAACGCCTGGAAACCTGCCCAGAATACGAAAAGGAAGCACGGCAACTGGAGTGGGATTCACTGTCCAAGACCCACCGCAGCGGTAAAACCATCGGTGAAATGCTGAACGCCCACCTGTACAAGACTGCCCCTGATGTGGTGGACGTCACCGGTATGACCGACCCACGGGACATCGCCAAGGCTGTCTTCAACTACGTCAAGGAAGATCTGGAGTGAATCTTCCCCACCTGACAACAGATCGAGAACCAACGAAAATTTATATATTTAAAAAAAACAACTGAGTTGAACTGAACCTGGAAACTGGACTGTATTGGAAAATTTTGAATTAAACCTGGAAACTGGTCTGTAATTGGAAAAATCAACTGAACTGAACGGAATTTGGCATCTTTATTGTGATTTTTTTAAAACTTTTTTTTTCTGTACGGAAAGGGGAAAAAAATTAGTTTATGTAAAGTGCGATGGAAATCACAACAAAAATGTAAGTAGTACTTTTTAATTTTTAATCATTGTGTGTTACAGAGAGGGGGATGTTTTGCATCTTTATTGTTAAACTAAAATCTTTTTTTTACGGGGGAAAAAAATATTAGTATTGTGTGTTAGAGAGAGAGAGTTGTTTGTGATGTTAAAAGAGTGTTTTGCATCTTTTTTGTGATTTTTTGTTGTTGTAAAACTAATATTTCCTTTTCCTTTACGGGAAAAGAAAATGTTAGTTTTACAAAGTGCAGTAGAAATCACAATGAAAAATGTAAGTAGTTGTTTATTGTTTGTGATGTTAAAAGAGTGTTTTGCATCTTTTTTGTAAGTAGTTAAGAGTGTTTTGCATCTTTTTTGTGATTTTTTTTGTGAACTAAATTTTCTTTTCCTTTACGGGAAAAGAAAATATTAGTTTTACAAAGTGCAGTGGAAATCACAATGAAAATGTAAGTAGTTAAGAGTGTTTTGCATCTTTTTTGTGATTTTTTTTTGTGAACTAAATTTTCTTTTCCTTTACGGGAAAAGAAAATATTAGTTTTACAAAGTGCAGTGGAAATCACAATGAAAATGTAAAGTAGTTGTTGTTTATTGTTTGTGATGTTAAAAGAGTGTTTTGCATCTTTTTTGTGATTTTTTTTGTAAACTAAATTTTCTTTTCCTTTACGGGAAAAGAAAATATTAGTTTTACAAAGTGCAGTGGAAATCACAATGAAAATGTAAAGTAGTTGTTGTTTATTGTTTGTGATGTTAAAGAGTGTTGGAAGAGAAAAATATGGCGTCCAATTTTTTGTCACGTTGTGTGTGAGTGTGTGTAGGACTTTTTAGATTAGAAATAGTGGGGTGTGGAAATTAAAAAGTTTGAAATGTCTGTGAGTAAAGTTTTATTTTGGATAGTCGGACCAGACGAGTCCTGGTGTTTCGGATTTTTTTTTTGTCCTTTTTTGTCCCTTTTTCATTTTTTTAACTTGGATTTCAGTTTATTCTTTTTTCAAGCAAACCTTTTTTCCATTTTCTCTCTTTTTTTCTTCTCGCTGTACATTTGTGCTTTTTTTCGGCTTTGGCTTTTTGGCAGTGTTTTTTGTCTAGTTTTTTGAAAATGTTAGTTTTTTCTCTCTAAGCGGAATGGTTATAGTATGGCCGCCTTGTCTATTTTTTGTCATAAGGAGCTAAATGTTAAAATAAAGGCGTACAACTTCTATTTGGATGTTGCGCATCTGTGTATATGATGATATCTTCTATGAGTAGTAGATTTCACTTCCCTGTCTTGGTTTTTTCTTTCCGACAAGGTCTTCCTAAATAGTTACTCTTGCTTAGTAGAGCAGTTAATTCTCCAACGTTTCTGTCATAGCCACCACCCCCACACTGCTGATGATGACTTCTCTCTTTTGACATCACGCGTAGAATCTTGCCTGTATTGACGGAAGGTCAAGCAAATTTAGTTTGTTTTGTTGTTGTTTTTTTTTGGGAGGGGGGTTGGGGGGGGGGGGGGGCAACTTCCATTGTGCATTTGTATATGATGATGTTATCTTTTTTTATGATTATGAGTAGATTTGACATATCTGTTTTAACTTCTGTGTGCTTGGTGCGTCTCTTGCTTGGCCCAACTATGATCCTTTTTTTTTTTATTTTCCCTCCCGTGCTTTGATAGTTCTTAACCTGTTTTTAATTTTTTTTGTTTTTGTTTCTTGCATGTATTAAAAGGAAGGTCAAGTAGATATTGCAAAACTATGTGTGTGTGTGTGTGTGTGTGTTTTGCCGCGATCGAGAAGTTCTGCTGCTCTACGTTCTACTGAGGAGAGATGTTCGAAATAGTTCTCGTCCTAACTGCACCCAGTCAGATGAAGGGACAGAGATTGTTTCGGCTGGCACCAGGTTATGCTGGTACTTGTTGAGCATATGTAATAATTTAACAGTCCTGATATGGTTCTCTGTGCAGCCGACTGGACTAAAAAGAAAATTATATCACATAAAGATTTCTGTAAATATAGTTTGTAAAAAAAAAATAGCGCGCATGTATTGTGTAAAGATTTTAAGTTTATATGTGTGTTTTCTCGCTTAAAAAATACCTTGTATATTTTTTGTAGCGCTCATGTATTTTTGTAAAGGTTCAAATTTATATGTATGTGTTTTCGCGTATGTCAATGCTTGTGTTGTTTTTTTCGAAATACTCTCTGTATGTTTTTTTTGTGTATGTCAATGCTTTTGTTTTGTCGAAATACTTTGTTAAAACATAGCGCTTATGTATCTTGTAAAGGTTTCAAGTTTATATGTGTATATGTGTGTGCTTTTTGCTTTGTCGATGTATGCTTTTTTTTGTGTATGTCAATGCTTTTGTTTTGTCGAAATACTTTGTTAAAACATAGCGCTTATGTATCTTGTAAAGGTTTCAAGTTTATATGTGTGTGCTTTTTGCTTTGTCGATGTATGCTTTTTTTTGTGTATGTCAATGCTTTTGTTTTGTCGAAATACTTTGTTAAAACATAGCGCTTATGTATCTTGTAAAAGTTCAAGTTTATATGTGTGCTTTTTGCTTTGTCGATGTATGTTGTTGTTTTTTTTAAATAACGCTCATGTATTTTGTAAAGGTTCAAGTTTTTTATGTATTCGCGTATGTCAATGTTTTTTTGTTTTTGTCGAAATACTCTGTATGTTTTTTTGGTTAAAAACAATTGTATACTATTTTTTTGTTAAAAACATGTATTTTGTACAGGTTCAAGTTTTTATATGTTATATGTATTTACGTATGTCAATGCTTTTGTTTTTGTCGAAATACTCTGTATGCTTTTTTTTGTATGCTTTTTTGTTTAGAAAATAGCGCTCATGTGTTTTGTAAAAGTTCAAGTTTTATATGTGTTCGTATGTCTGTATGCTTTTTGTTTATAAATGTGCTCAGGTATTCTTTTTTTTTTTTTTTTTTTTGCAAAAGGTTAAGCTTATGTATATTTGCCATGCTTTTTGACTCACTTGTGTGTAACTCACTTGGGTGTAAACAAAGTGAGTCTATGTTTTAACCCGGCGTTCAGTTGTCTGTTTCCGTGGTAAACTTCTAACATTGCTATTTTCTCTGCAAATCCTTGTTGCCTCTTGTTTTTTTTTTTTAAACCATGAAAAGGGATAAAAAAACAAAAGAAAAAAATATCCGAAAAACGATGATTTCGTGTGTAGCCATTCCCTTCTACCTTGTCTTTGGATGACTTAATTTAAGATAGATGATTTTATCTAAGGTATTTTTACCCAACTTTTTTTAAAAAAAAACAGTTGCATGTGTGTAAAGATAGATGATTTTATCATAATATTTTTTCCTTTTACCCCCCCCCCCGTATCTGTAATACCTTAAAAAAAACCAAATAAAAAGAGGAAAAATTGAGCTTTGAATGTGTGTATATATATTTGAGTGTCTGTATACAAATGTTCTCTCTCTCGTCTGAGCTTTCATCTAGCTTGACTGGTTGGAGACTATGTATGTATGTGTGTGTGTGTGTGTGTGTGTATTTTTGAGTGTCTAAATAACAACCAAAGTTTTTTTTTTAATCCTCCTGCACACACGCGCGCACACATTCTTTCTCTCTCTCTCTCTCTTCCTTTAATTAAACTTTGATCAACATGAGTTCCACCGCTGTCGAGTCTGCAGTGGCAATACCCAGATGGCGAGCCTTTCTCCTGGCGTTTGATGAAGCAGAGTTTGTCTCTGTTTTGAGTGACCCTCAAACGCTTCGCACCCTGCACATCATGGACAGCACTCCTTCCTACCATGAAAACGTCCTGTTGCTACCCAGCGCAGCCTTTTTGGATCCAGAGCTACAAGCTTACTACGTTGGAAACGCGGTTAGTCCTAGTGTTCCGTGTGATACCAGTGAGCTGAACAGGAAAGAGAGAGAAAGCATCATGTCCAATGACTCTTGGCTCACTCAGTGTATGGCTTTCAGTTCTCGAGGCGACTTGGTGGAACGAGTCAACGACCTCCTTCCCGAGTACGCCAATAAGGAACACACTGACAAAATCTGGCGGTCCGTGCTCAGACACTATCAAAGTTTGATCACGGAGGTGGGTGAGGAAGACAACGAAGGGTCCGAGCTGATGACCACTCAACTCGACACGGCTCGAAAGCCGTGGAAAAAAACCGCCGCTAAACAAACAGAGGTGGACGATGAAAATAAAGTATACGTGTTGTTAAGCACTGTAAGTTGGCTCATGGACAAAGTCTATTACAGTTTATCTGAAGAGTTGAAGATTTGCGACTCGCGCATTGTGAATGTCCCTGAGCACTACCAGACTCCACTGCGCAAGGGAAAGCAACGGCTAAAGGTGGAAAGCATCTTACCTCTCTATGATGAGAGGGTAACGGAAATCATAACCAAAGACGATACTCTAAAGTACTCCTCGCGGCCCTGTCTTTTCTTGCAAACAAGACGAACTCTCAAACCTCCCAGTTCCTCTAGCTTCGATGGAACAGATCAACGCCGTTTTGAAAATTGAGATGGAGTACGCCCTGCGTTGGGACGTAGGAGCTATTGTTTTCACAAACCCGGACATGTGCTTTGAAGCCAAAAACACCACGGTGTTGGATCAAAAAAGAGACGATGAAGTAAACCGCTTCAAGCCCTGGGGAATGAGCCACACTAGGATTGCCATCAAAGCCGGGTTGGATCAGCTGAAAATACCTCACGACGCTTCAAGCTGCAGGAGCAGTGCTGTGACCAAGCTCAACAAGTTGATGAAAGGCAGAAAGGTTGACTCTAATGTCCCCTCCATCATGCTTGGGGCTCAGCTGTGCGTTGGTCACAAAAACAAGACCAGTTCTCTGGCTAACACAACGAAACCCGTGGTCGTCCGATCCATCAACCTGAACCAACACCTGGAAGAGAGTCACCGTGGAAAAAATTTTCAACTGAAGAGAATTATGACATCTTCTCACTTCTCATCCCTTCTGATCTCCCCAAAGAGCTTCACCTACGCCACCGTCAACAACTCCGTTACCAAAAAACCCAAGATCGTCTCTGGGTTTTCGGCCTATGATGATACGCAAGAAGAACCGTTTATTAGACTAGCTAGGTTAGCTAACGGTTCTCTTTCAAGAATCTGGGGTCTGTTTCAAATGCATATGCTTCCTTGTGCTTGGAAAATCCGTCAAGCTCAACGCGGTGGGGCTGATTTCAAAAACGAGTACAAGTGCACTACCTGTAAACTCAGCTCAGAGTTCTGCATAAACTCGCTCCTGCAAAACCCTCAAAAGAAGCGCCGAGAGCTGATCGCCCACCAGCAAACGTCCAAGAAAAAAGGCAACCCTTTATTTTGTTTTTTGGACACTCGTTCCATGTACATTGGATCACATAACTGTGGGCCTCTGGGAAACCTAGAGGATCAGAAAACTTCGTTCAATGAGAGGAAAAAGAGGTTGGAGAGTGGGGAACAGCAAGAGTGGGATCCAAAAAACATCGAGGCCTATGAAGCTGCTTGCCTGGAACACGCTCGCATCTTGCGAAACGGGCTTTACAGCCTGATCAACACAGCCCGTGCCACCACTGCCAACTCGCTGGTTAAGATCCATTCGAACAGGACCCTGGAAAACTACGATATGACTTACAAGATGACTCAGACCGTGGCTGAGTTTGTTGACGAGTTTCTCAAAAGCATCTTGAGCACGATCAACTCGGCTTGTGATGGCGCTGAACAGTGGATGCGAAACCAAGGTTACGCACCCTCCACCATCAACTTTGATGCCAGGCCTGTTCGGGCTCAGATAGAGGGAAACCTTTCAGCCTCCAACAGGCTCCTGGACGGACCCTTAGCGCAGATGATGAGTTCAGTGAGCAACCTGATGCTGATTCGCTTGACTATGCTTCATCACACACAAGGAAAATTACCCGTTGGGGAGACGGCCGTAGATACCACCAAGATCTACCAGGAGATCCTCGAGAAACCGGCGAAGTTTTCCTTTTCAGCTACGTGGGGCATACAACCTCGCAGTGCCACTGCCGAAATCAGGGTGATGGATGGATGCAGACCCAGACCCTCCTCTCGAGAGGACAAAGAAAAGGGAGAGGAAGAACCCGTGGAAAAACTACGCTTGGCCGTAGGTGGATGGCTGCAGGTCGGACACGTCCGTGTCAAACCCACAGTCTACTCGATCCCGGACCCGAACTCTGAGCAGGTTCAACAGCAACAAGGGCAACAACAAAAGAAAAAATTCTACAAGCAACCCGCGGCCAACGACACATCCTTTTTGCTGAACTTGATAGTGGAAATCATGAAAAAGGCTCTGATCCCATCCTCTGATTTGAGTCGCTCTTTCGTTCAAGCTGTAAATTCCATCCTGTATCAAGTCCTGGAGTTCAAGAAGGTGAAACAACAACTTGCCAAGTGCGGGTTTGCCAGGTACGTACCTCCCGATCTGGACATTTCTCTCTATCCGGAAAATGACTCTTACGTCCCCGTCTCTTGTTTGATGATTGTGGGCAGTTTTATTCTGCAGCGCTTGCACATCAAGCCTGCGTCTCCGCTCTTTGGAGACAGCCAACATCCCTTGATGAGCTACCTTGGAGGGTACGTCAACGATCGCCTAATCAGGAGGAAAAAGCCAGAGGACTACTGTGATTCAGTGAGCGCACTAAGGGACTTGAACATTGACACCATGTCGGACCCCCAGGAAATGAAATACTGCCATGATCTCTCTTTTCTCACCCGCTTCCCGTCACAGATCCTCGCCCCTTTGAGTGTCAGCACATTTCCAGGGAAAGGCAGTGAGAGCTACCACAAATTGGACGTCACCCCAATCTACAGACAGACTGAAGATCAGAACTTTTTCGGGAGCGAAAAGATAAACGTCACCCAGTGTACGGCCGTGTACAAACCGGTGAGGAGGGTGTTGGCCATTCCGGCCTTCACCACGGACCTGATGAGTCCCAACTACGAAGGGGCCTACGGGACGCAGGAAGAATACCAAAAACAATATGGTTGGAGCGACTCGAGCTTGGTGTTGTTTCACACGGAAATCGCATTTGGGCCGGACTTTACCAAACAGGCCGAGTACGTCGACAAACACGAGCTGATGGCCGAGCTGATATCCGACTGTTTTTTTGTCAGAGCGTACGCCCTGAACGGGAGCCAAAACCCAAGAGAATATCTGCATGACCAAAGGAGGGCCATCACACGACTCTTGGTTTACATCCACGAAGGAAAAAACAAGAGGGACGATGAGGAGTTTTCGGAGTGGTTTTACGCTGCCCGTAACGAAGAGGGGCTCGAGTACCTGCCAATGAAGGCGAGTGTGCTGTACCGACTGGCAACGGACGCCGCTCAGGACGTCGCTCAGCAAGGGGACCCCATGCTGGATCATTTCATAAACCTGACTGAGGCTATGTTGAATGGCCCGGACGCCTATTTTCAGGCTGTGGAAGCAGTCAAAGAAGGAGAGTGGTACAAGGGCCTCTCGCGCATTCCGGACTTGTTGGGAGCCGCCATGGACGCTTTGAAGGCCGAGCAAAGTAGCGACGCTGGGGAAGAGAAAAACACCAGAAAGATCAAAGAAGTTGAAGACCTGGTTATGAGCATCTTTGATGAAGAAGAAGAGCCGCAACCAAGGAAAAAAAGCAAAAAGAGCAAAAAGAGAAAATACTGCAAAGAGGAAGAAGAAAAAGAAGAATTGATCGAGGAGGACGAAGAGGATAAAAGCGACGGGAAAAAAAAGAAGAGAAAACACCATCATCGCAGTCGAGAGACATCTGCTATATAAGTCCTTTTTTTTTTTCCTTGACTTTGCTCTGATGAGATGAACCATAAAGTTTCGATGTCGAGGATGGAGCACTTACCTCGTGAAGTCTCTTGGATTTTGAAGCGACACAAGATAGACTATTCAAGCTTGAACCGTTTTGACTGGTGGGAAGGTCACACGGCCCCTGTAACCGAAACTGCGCTTGCTGCGAATCTGACCTTGGCCGATGTAGACTTTTTAGCGCAGCAACTAGTGGCTCCCGTGAGAAAACAATGCTCTCTTTTTCAAAAGTTTTCGGAAGGCAAGAGAAGAAAAATCGCTTTAGACTACTACACCAGGGTGGTCACTGTATCTCATCACTTTGGGAACAGCGCGACTACTATGGTCAATCTGATAAATGGAGGGACCAATTCTGATATCGCGCCACATCGTGTCATAGACAGTTTACTCTGTTTAGTGGACATTGGGGGTGTCTGGTTACCCTTTGAAAAAGAAACGGACCTACTTGTGCCTTACGAGTATGCAAACAAGTCGATGGTGAATCTGTACATTAGGATCGTATTAAACACAGTGAGAGCGTGGCTCTCGCACGCCACAGACTTTTCAAACTTTACGAGTGAAAACTGGCATCGAGTGAATGATAAAGATCCATTTCCTTTAAGGTATGATGTGAGTATTGAGAGAATTGAGGCTTCTCTGACTGATGCACAGTTTAAACACTGGTGGAAAAAACTGCCTGAAAATAAAACGGACAAGAATGCAGTGAAAAATGAATTGTTTGAGTCATGGGATTTTGTGTGTAAGGTCAGACATATCGAAAAGACTGATAAAACGGCTGTGTTAATCACCAGTTTGATCGAAGGACTTTAAAAGTTATGTTTGTTTTTTTTTCTTTTTATGGATTACCAGGCAAAAACACTTGCGAGGTGAAAATGATTTTTTTTTTTTTTTTGGGGGGGGGGAAGGTCTTTTTTTTCATGTGGTTGATTTTTTTTTTAGAGTGATGAACAAATGTTTGCTATTTAAAAAAAAAGAGAAAGAAATCACAGACATGTAAGTATAACCATTTTATCTTTTTATTTTTGTTATTAAATTTACAATAATTCTGTGCAATCTGTCTACCACCACCAATCCACATACATACATACATTTTTTTTTCATACAACTACACATATATCTTTCACACGCATTTTTTTTCTTCATTTCATTTTTGTTTCATAATCTTTAAGCTCAGATAGCCGAAAAAAATAACGATGCCACATATTCCGATGCCTATGCACAGTCCCACAAAGATGGAAAGAACGATGTTACAGTTGTCCACGCATTGTGAAGAGGCGTCATTTGTCTGTGGGGTGGAAGGAGAAAATACCACCTCGGCGTCTAACTTGCAACCCCAGTAGATGTTTCTATTGGTGGTGACAGACACGCCGGGTCTATTCCAATATGGTACAGTGTCCGATCGCATGATGCGTAGGTGGCCAGTGCGAGTGTTTAACCCCCAGAGCTCGTTGTTATGCTTGGGAGGTACCCCGTATCCGCCGATCAAACCAGAAGCATTGGAAGCCCAGGTCTCAGTTTTTAGAGGTTCTTTAACCAGGACGAAAGGAAAGACTGGGGGTTCGAGGATTTGAATCAGACTAAAGAGGGCAGTGTATTCTGTAGCGCTCCTCACTCGTATCAAATTGTTTTCAGCGGCCAGTCTGAAACCGTCATTGTTAGGAGGTTTTAGTCTGCCACACCAAGGGTCTGTCGTGATGAACCACACTTCTCCATCTGTTGTTTGGTAGACTTGGTTGCGCCAGGAAAAAAGTTCAATGGGTTTGGCATTTGGAAACGTGGATGTAGGATCGAGTGAAGGGAGATAGTACTTGTCCGTGTCCGAGATGGGTTTTGATTGCAGACAAGAGCAAGGGATATTGCTCTCATCATACGCGAAAGCGTACGAAAAGTTTTTACCTCTCAGGGCCACGGGTCTTTCGCCAGTTTTTTCAGAGGGAGGTAAGTAAGTAGGGATATTGGCAAGGTTAGGGTCGGTCTCTCCTTTGATCCAAATACACTGGTCTTTTTTCAAGACAGTCAACATGATGTTGATGACAACCGAGTTGAACTCGTTGTCCGTGCCGAGAAAAATGTTACAGGATAAACCGTTTCTTGTTTGGTTTGTCACGTTCACGTAGTTGAGGGTCTTGTAATAAGGGTTATTAAACACCTCTTTTTGGTCGATTGTGAGAATGGTATGAATATTCGATTTGGGTAAAGTGTTTTGAGCTGATATTGCCAAAAAAGGGAGAAAAAAGTAAAACGGACTCATGATTTGTGGATTTTTTTTCCCTTGCCCTCTTTGATTTCTATAAAAGGGGGAAGAGATTCTTCATTAATAGTTAGTTCGCTCCAAGTGAGCAGACTTCTTCTTAGAACTGTCACTTTCTCGAGGTTCTTTTTTTTTGCATTGAATGAAAACAAAATGGCAGTTACAGCTACTTTGGCAAAAAAAAATTGGGAGATTTACGCAAAGAAGATGGTGGAGGGTCAGGTCGGACTACAATTGGTATATCGTTTATTGAAAACTCACGCTCCGAGACACGTGTTGGAGCGAAGCTTAGACTGGCTGAAATGGACTATTCGTCCTGTGTCAAGCTACAGGTGGAAGAAAGTGAACAAACTGGTGAATAGAAAGGTCCCCCAGGATTTTGTAGACATGATCTTAGTCTGCTATCTACTTAACACCAACGTCGACATCACTGTGTCTGCAACTGTGTTTGCAGAAGTGAAGTCTGCTCTGAAGAGAAAGCAAATCAGGCACGCTTTCTTCCAGCGGTGTATAGAAGATGGAAGAACGGATTTGTTTTTGACTTATGTGGGAGATGAACTGTGTGATTTTTTGCACTGGTATCTGGTAAAATGCGAAACAGCAAATCCCACTGTAACCTATAATTCTACACGTTGGATCCTGGAACATTTTCTCATAGGGAGCCAGAACCTGGAGATTTTTTTTAATCTCCTTGAAGAAATTCCTGTACCGGACACGATAATGCGGGGTCTGATGCTCAGGCTTGCAAGGGAAAAAAGGGATTTTGAAACCCTCACTTGGATCTTGGAATCGAAACAGTTGGTCTTTCGTGTGGACTGGTTTGAACTTGTCTGCTGCCTATGTGAAGACAAAAATCTTGAAGAAGCTAAAGTGTTCATCGAAAAAGTTTTGTACAAGATCTCAGGTTTTTATTCATTTCGTCTGCAGCAAAACGCCCCAAAATGGTTGATCGACTTGTTAATGAAGACTGATAAATACGTGGATCTTGCATCTGAGCATTCATTTCCCAATTGTAAAAGGGATAATGTCTGGACCTTACAAGCCAGTTGCAGGGATCTTATATTGCGATCGTTGGAAGGATCCTCTATTGCCGAGAGGGAAGCTGAGATTGATACATTGATGCCAATGATGTGCACGGCAGATTACTTAAAACTTTGGTTCTGATTGAGAGTTTGTGGTGAGTGTTGAGATTTTTTTTTTAAACTGCATAGAATGTGTGTGTGTGTGTGTGTGTGTGTGTGTGTGTGTGTGTTGTAGGGGAAAAGGTAAATTTTTCTCAATTTTTTTTACTCCTCTTTTTATGTGTGTGTTGATATAAAAGATGACAGACCTTGTAATTTTTTTTTCTGTTCAGTCTGGTTCCTCCAAGACCCAACAATGAATAACAAGAAACAATCTTCTTCTACTCAACCGTCTCTTCAAGAAACGGATAAGTGGTGGTGTACTGACTACAACATCCCTCCCCACGACCCGATTTATTACTACGCTCCAGTTCCTCAACCTCCTCCTGGATTGACTGACCCTATCCTCCTCTCCTGTCGAGACCGCCACTCTTCTTTTCTTTTTTGTCGTCTCTACCCGGATTTAGTTGAAAGCATTCGCCTCCACTGCATAGAATTCCTTTCCAAATTCGACACGGCCCTCTTGGAGAGACAACAGATAAAGCAAGAACAACAGATGAAGCAAGAAAGAGATGACCGGAATAATGAGAGTTTTTTATTTTCTCTCAGCAGAGAAGCAATTGACTTGATTTTCGAGCAGATAAACTTAGAATTCTTAGAGAAACCTGTGCTACCTGAATACTGACGTTACAGTGAAAAGTAGGATGCAAAGGACTGTGTTCAAGCTTGTCTGTGTAAATATTTGAATCTGATTAAGAACTGTGTTTAATTGTCTATGTGTAAATATTTAAATATGATTAAAGGGACTGTACTACATGAACATGAATACTGATGTTACAAGGATTGTGCTGTCTGAATACTGACAAGGGTGCAGAGAGGACTGTATGGGTGCAGAGAGGACTGTATGTAACGTGTGTAAATATTTTTGAATCTGATTTTTGTAAAAAAAAAATCATTTCAAGTTTGTTGTTATAACTGGGGGTTTTTGTTGTTGCTGTCATGCCTCTTTCAGAGCAAGGTGCAAAAAAGCACTGTGCTGTCTTGTCTACTTTAAATTTATGAATAAATTTGATAAAAAAAATCTTTTATTTTGATTCTGCGTGATTTGGTATGTACTGATTTCGACTACTTTTTCTCTCTGACTTTTTCTTAACTATTGTATGTTGTGCAAGTGCAGTGCATTGACACACACACACTAAATAAAACCAAAACAAAATCAAACACAAGAAAACGAAAGTTTAAAACACTCTTTATTTTCTTTCTTCTTTCTTTTCTTTAAAGGTGTGAGGATCACAATCACTCCATGAAACACAAAAAGCAAAAACATATACATGTCATTAAGTAATGTTATTGTTATTGGAAACATGTTTAAACATACAACACACTGCATACTCGATTCCTCAGAAAATACAGCTGAGGATATAAAAAAAAGTAATCTTTTTACAAACAGAAAAAAAAATCCATCATTATTTTTATGTCCATGTAGCCTGGTAGCGAGGAAAGAACCACACAGGGGGGGGGGGGGGGGGGGACAACTGGCATGTTTTTAGCGCCTGCGTCGCCTCCTACACTTGGTCCTTTTCTTTCTCCTCACATTAGTCCTCTTTCTTATACAGCGTTTGGTCTTTCGCTTTCTACGAAGTCTTTTTTGCCGACGTCTTCTCCTCCTGGCGGCAGCACAACAAAACGTCATCTTTAAAAAGATTTTTTTTTTTGGATGGCTAAAGCAGGTGGAGTAAGTAGTGTTTGAAAAAGGAACACAAATATAAAAAAAAATTCTTGGGCGCAGTTAATCGTCAGTGATCTCAAATCTGGAAGGCAAGTAGAAAGCAAAACGCAGACCGTTTTTGTTGCCAATTATCAAACTCAACAGTCCTTGCTCAAATACTTGCAATCGACAAGCAGAACACATCTTGGCCAAAGCTTCTGTCATATCTCTCAGATACTTGGTTGAATAGAGAAAGCAAAATTGCTCAGCCTCTGTATTAAGTTTTACTCTCACCCTGCATTGCACAGTGTCTGTGATGAGCTTCAAACACGACTGATTTTCCTGTTCTCGCTTGCGTTTCTCCCCAACCTTTGAAAGAGAAACTTGTGGAACGCATGACAGTTTCACGGATTGCTCTTCCCGCTTCTGGAAGTGATTCAAACACTCTCGAATCGCATCGAGTTTCAGGGTCATATCAGTCAAAACCTCGGGGAGATTCAGTGTTACCCCAGTGTTCCCTTCAGCACTTATTTCCCAACACTGAGAATCAATATGCAACCCAGAAGCCTCGTCCATACACAAGACGTAGAGGACGTTGTTTTTGTCCTTTTTTTTATACTGGTATCGCAGTTCAACTTGAGAAGCGTTGTTTACCGCTAAACTGTAGGCCAGCTGATCGCGACTGATGTGCAGGACAACATCTTCTTTACAACCCTCAAACTGGTAAAAGGCGATGGTTGGGATCATCATTTGCACCATGGAACACTTGTCACTTGCCATGCATTCAAAGTTTAGTCCTTTTTCTTCGCTGATGGTCATGCGTAATGTATTCGCGTTGACTGCAGAGACAGCCCTGATCATCCCTTGCAGGTCTAACTCGGTAGGGTCAAAAATGAGTTTAAACTTAATGTCGCTCATTGTGAGAAAGAAGGTCTGTCCAACACAAAGAGCAAAAATGAAATGAGCTGAAAGAGTCAAAATATCGGGGTTTTTAAAAAAAAAACGACAGATTTTCCCCTTCTTCCCCCCCCATCACCACACTGCACCCCCCTCCATCACCTCCTCCTTTCACCTGTTTTACTTTTTTCCCGCTTTATAAGCAAAGAAAAATCTATAAGAAGAAGAGCAGAGGCATAAATAGTCATTCTGTTTTGTTTTCTTTTTACCTTCCTATTATTATAACACTGGGGAGGGGTTTAAGGGGGGAGTTTGTTTTTGTTTTTTTTACACTTTGACAGCTACGTCCTCCATTTCGTCGCTTTGCTGGTCTGACAACTGTTCACTAAATGTTTCTCCTTTTGGTTCGTTTTTGTGATCGAGAGGGATCTCTACCTGTTGTTCGCCTTTAGAACAGTCCTCTTTTAGCAGACCATCACTGAGCTCATTGGTTTTTTTCAACATCTCTTTGAGCTTTTTAACCTGATGCAGTGTTGGATATTGCTCAGTTCGCTTTTGTACTGCAGTGATCATAGGACCTGTCAAATTAGCCAAGATTCTCTCTCTTTTATTTCCATCGTCGGCTTTTCGCAGTTCAGTCAAAACCTCGCAGATCTGCTCATCAGCTGGTTTAGGAGTTGTCACCTGAGGTTTTGTCCCGTAACTCCTGATAAATGTCTCGCAGTTCCCATTTAAATCCTCATTCCTCCTCCGTACGTTGTATTGGGCATTATAGGCGGCCAAGTCAATTTCAGTAAATTCCGAATCTTCGTCATCCGGCACCAAGAGACTCTCCATTGTGCTTATTTTTACCTGTTTGAGTTGTCCTTGTTTAGGTGGTCTGTATATTGGAGATTTACTGTTTCTTTGTTCATCTTCGTTGTTTTCCTCATCATCACTGTCCCAAAATGGCAACGAAGAGTACTGCTGCTGCTGCTCTTTCACCCTTTTCTGTCTTCGGCCACACCCACAGAGCAAGTTTTGCACCCAATTATACATCTTGCTTTTCCGAGGGACAAAAGCAACCCGTAACCCTGGCTGTAATGGTGGAATGTTCCTCAGATGCGGAAGATGTGGCTCTGGTTGGTGTGGATAAGTACAATATGACAGTGCTAACTGGAGAAAATTACTACTGTCCAATTTTAATGGCTTGGCCAACAGGGGCTGCACCTATAATGGAAGTAAAAGGTATTAGACCCGTAATACCTAACCTCAAAACAGAACCACTTAGGTACGTGGCTCTCGATGAAAAGTTTTTGGTGCAAGATCACCCAGATCACAAGCGGCCTTTAAGCAACCTGTGCCTGTTGCAAGGAGGACCGACGTTGAAAAAGTTTTTCAGAAAAGCCCCGAGAGGTGCTGTCCCAAACCGATCACTGATTGTCAGTACATCTCAACTCTTAAAATATTTAGAAGGTTTTGTGTTGGGAACTCGTCTCTACGTTCGGGCCGCAGTTCTCACTCTGTACTACACCTACTTGGCTCCGGGTGGTCAGGATCTCTTACAGCCGGGTAACGTCGCTCTGTACTACGACGTGTGGAACGCTACAGCGGTCTCCGATCGCTATGAGTCTGTGAAACTGGAGCTAGAAAAGGCGTCCGATAAACAGTGTAGACATTTTTTGGACTTTTTGATTCGGGTAGTCTACTCACAGGAAGGGGTTTGTAAGCGGTACCCTCAGACACTCTGGGAAATGACGAGAGACTTTTCAGAGGCAGTGGCGAACTTGCAAATAAACATGCAAAACTACGCTCACGTTCAAGGGGATCTCACGAGGGACGTTGTGGTGGTTCCCGGCATAACGTACAGATTGTGGGCTGGTGAGATGGAGAACCAAAAGACGATGATGATGACCAGCCCCAGCACCGGAATCTTTTTTGACAAACCCCAGACATTCAACAAAGAGTGGTTAGAAAGTTATAAGGACTTGCTAAAAGACACGGTGAAGGATGCGGGAGAACAACTCTTAAATAATTTAGTCTCACATTTGACAGACATGTGTGGAGTGACAAAGGGAAAATACGTTCCTCGGGGTTATGAGCTGAAAAAGGACAAGCCTTGTTTTACCATCGGTCCAGAAGACAACCTCAAGATCAACGCTCGCTTTGACTATGAGCCGGGATACGAGAGGTTGCTCGACTTGTGTGCTTCCCAAGGCATCCCGGCTTACAAGCTGAGTGGTCCAGGGTGGTATTTTTCATACTTCGCCAGCGACTTTGACTTTGACGATGACGGAGTTACATGGAAGAAGGATACTCTGAGGTCACTCATCACCTGCTCTGACCCCAAAGAATACGATCAGACAGTTGAGGATCGATATAGAAACCAACCGTTCAATGAGGCATGGAAGCTCAAGCGGTTCAGACACGAGATCCTAAATCCTTCATTACCCATACATAAATTGGTTTTGGACATCGACATACACGGAGAAGACGCCCTGGTGTGGTTCAACGCTTCTCTAAAAAACAGGGAACGGTTTTTTGTCTCTCTCAAAAAACTGGTCTTTGAAGCTGCAGACCTCTTCAAGATCCCTCAAGACCCCGAGGAGGACACCATGATCCTCTACTACACTTGCAGAGAGGATCCTAGGGTGAAAAAACTCGGACTGAGAGCGGTTGTCAATTTTAGGAAAGCCTCCTTTTTTGACTATGAAGCGGCTGTGATTTTTATAGAAGTATTAGAGCTGTTGAGGGCCAAAGACCAGTTCTGGAATGCCTTTGAGCCATTTGGAGAAGTCTTTGACCGAGGTGTCTACACACCAGGACACGGGATTAGGTGCTGCGGCTCTTTCAAATACGAAAACGGTGAACCTGAAGACCCTCTTGTCCCACTCTGGTGTAAGAGCCTCACAATACGGGAACAAAAGGCCTTGTTCAACCCGAGACAGCATCTGATGCACAGTGTTGACAACAAGGTTGAAAAGGTACGGTTCTTGGTCCGCACAAAAAACAAGACTGCTACTGCTTCTCTTGGAGGTAAAAAGCGGTCGCGCCTTGACAAGAGTGTGAACCTGGTCACGATCAACGCGAGCTTGGAAAATGGGGAAATCCCGACTAAGGTCGTTCAAGCCATCCTTGATCAGCTCTACACTATACCTACCACCTACAAGGAAGAGCTCTACCACGACGCTCGCTTTGAGATAATAGGGGCTACCGAGTCTCGAGTGACTTACAAGTGGTCCCTCAAAAACACTAAGCTTTACTGGTGTCCATTCAAGTCACACACTAAACGCTTTAAACATGACACGCAACTCAGACTTATTGTTCGAACTACTGAGGAAAGTGACACCTGGTATGGACTGCAAGCATTTTGCTTTGGAAAGGATTGTAAGAGTAAGTCGTCCGAGATCATTGCTCGGTATGTAAATAAAAGTATTAGAGAAGAGGAAGGACAGCAGTCGGCGGTAAAGCGACTCAAGCAGGAAACATGATGTATCAAGAGACCACAGACGGAACGATGATACATCAGGAGACCACAGACATCAATTCAAAGTCTCGGACAGACACTAATTCAGAGTGTCGGTTGATAAAAGAAGCTTTTTGTTCTGCCTTAAATCAAGAGTTCGCTTTGATGTTGCAAGAGGAGCAAAATCTGTATGGAAACAAAAGAAAAAGCAAGGAGCGTGCAATCAGGAGATACGTTCGGCTAAAAATGGAGGAGGACAGAGTCATACCGGTCGGTTTGACGTATACAAGAGACTTAATTGAAAAAAAATTACAAGAGGTGGTAAAGAAGCTGTCAGTGAATGTCTACGCGGGTGGTTTACAACAACCGTTTGAACAGCAGTTCAAAAAAAAGAGGAGGCGAAAAAACTGTGACGAATGTTATTATGAAGAGGAGGATAAAGAAGAAGAAGACTTTGAAGAAGAGGAGGAGGAGATGAATGATGATTGTGAAGAAGAAGAAGAAGAAGATGACGATTATTATCAGCAAGATAAACCTCGCACGGACGAGCTGCTGTATAGGAGCAAGTTTTTTGTGGTGTCTCCTACTGCGCATTCCAGTGCACAAGACAGTTTTTTTTTTCACACGCACAACAAGTCCGTAGTGTGGAGCGGATTCAACACTAGCATTGAGCAGGGTGTGAAGGATCTTGGGTTGAGCAATGCTCTAATTAACCACTTTTGGAGGACTACATCCACAAACTTCGGGAGGGATTTTAAAGAGGCAATTCACCCGTTTGTTTCGTATTATCGGACAGATGAGAGTTTTAAATTTAAACTGGTAGAAGAAGGGTTGCTGCAAGCTGCGGCTTCAACCCTGACAGAATCTTCCTCGGAACTTGAGATGCAGATGCAATACTTTGCCTTTTATGTTCTGACATGGGGTTGTATTCCTCTGAAACCTGTCTGTGAAGATAGTAAAAAAAGTCGCCTGTCACTGATAAAGACAGTGGTCCCTCCCAACAGGGTCTTAACTGTTTATTATGAAGAAAGGTTGCACTGTTATCTCCTGGATGGTGGTGAAAAGCTGAACGAACTGGAAGTGTTGCAGTGCGGAGACCCCTTGTTTGATATTGTAACTAGCCCAAGTGGGGAGCCCGCGTTTAGGTGGACGGGACAAATCATGCATCTTTATGCTTCTGAGCTGCGTTATGATGAGCTAAAAAGGAAGCAGTATTGGGCCCTCAATAAAAACCTGACACCGTACATGATTTTAGACGAACCTGTGAGCAAGAAGGACGGGGATGAAAAAGAGGAAAAAGGCGACGGAAAAATGAAAAGAAAACGCGGAAAGAGGAGTCGCTATGCTAACTCCAGTGAAAACGAAGAATCAGAACTTTCTTCAGATAATGACGATTATTATGATAATGGTGTTAAGAAACAAAAACAATTCAATACTGTGGTTGACCGCTTTAGGGCCGAAATGCCCGACGATGACTTGCGAAGTGAAGAAGATGACAGTAGCGAAAAAGACACTGCACAAGAGAGTGAAGAAGAGGTTGACAGTATGGTGAAAACAGGAAATGGGACCACTCTGCCTAGAGACATAGAGCGAGAAGTGGCTGAGCGGCCGTTTCTTCTGTCTAAGAGGAATGGAAAAAACGGTCTCAGTCAGCGAATAGGAGAGATGTACGACTGGGAATCACATCGAGCACGTATGGATTCACGAAGAGAGAGGCGCATGAAGAGCAAAATGGGGGACCTCCTCCCACGGAAAAAGAAAATGAGGAGTGAGGATCCAGTTTTGGTGGACCCGGAGACCGGCAACTACCGAGGGTGGGATCTGCTAGGAGAAGACTGCACATATGGTTTAAAGATGACGGCCCATCGAGCTGACTCGGAACGCATCGCCAAAAAAGATTATGAGGAGTTGGAAAAGAAGTACAAGAGGCAGAAAGAGCTTCTAACTGCTCTGGGAACCAGAAACCGTTACAGTGATCGTAAAATGCGGCTTCAGTATCAGCGCAAATTGAAACGACTAGAGAGAGAGTTGAAGGCGGCAGGGTCCAGGTTGAGCCACGAAGAATTTTTGGCCAAGTCGCCGGACCAGTATACGGACCAAGAGTTAAATGAGCTCAGCTTCAAGATGTTGAAAATGGAGAATGAGAACATGTATCAGAATGCTCATCGAGCGGCTGCTGAAATGGCTGTCAGGAAGGAGCAGGTCGACAAGCTGCGGGATGACGTGAGGGCGATATGGAACGGTCCTGGATCCGGTTTGCCATCCAGAAGCTTCGACATGCTAAACAATAAGATTGAGGCCCTGAGATTACAGCTGACCGACGAATACGGAGAGCAGTTTAATAAGGTGGTCCAAAAGTTCAACAAGACCATAAAGGACAACGTCCAGAACGCCATTATGGAAAACACAAACCGTATAAAGGGAGGATTGGAAAGCACCATGTTTCAGCTAAAAAAGATCGCTGGTAAAAATGAGAATAAACAGAACGCAATTTTCACTGCTTACCAGAGGATCAACCAGTCTCTTAATGAGGATGTGAGACGCATAGATGAAGCAGAGAATGAGCGGCTCGAGTCACAAGCTCTGATGCTCGGTACCGAGATGATAGCCAAAGACTCTTGTGATGAAGAGGTATCATCTTGTGAAGAAGAAAAAGAGAGTTGCAGTGAAGATGACAGGGAGGAAAAAGAAGTCACTGCAGTAGTAGATGAAGATGAAGTAGCTATGCGAGAGGACGAGCTCTTGGGGGGAGGACTGCCTTCATCATTCAACAGTACTAGAGTGTTGCATGCCTTAGATGAAGTAGAAGGGGAAAATAAGAATCAACGAAAGATAAGGAAAAAGCAAGTTAAAAAAAACAAGCCCAGTGTTTTAATCAACAAGCAGTTCAAAAAAGCCAAGTCGGTTGAAAATGCTAAGTTCAAGCAACTGCACAAGATTACTCGGCAAAAGCTCTCAGACGCTTTAAAAGAAAACCGGCACAAGGCGCAGGTCGGAAGCCTAAAGGCCGAGATTGAGAGCTTGACTAAAACCAACGATACGCTCTCCAGGTCTTTCAACGAAATAAACTCTCGTATTGACGATTATATGGAAAAACACATCAATCAGGCTCAAGAACAGATCGTGTGGGAGCAAAAAAATCAATGGTTAAAGAACGCACTGGAGATTAGCAACAAACTGTGTGACGCTAAGAATGCAGCTTCAATGGCTTATTTGCAGCAAGTGCGGAGAGTAGCTAATGAGATGCAAAAAAAGTTTGTGAAACTTGAGGTTCGGTTGAGTAAAGAGAGCGTGCGGGCTAACCAAGATTATACAAAGAGTTGGCTTAGAGGATACTTTCCTCACAAGTCCGATGCTCTAGGGATGCTTCTTTACAAGCAAATGGCCAGCAATTTGCGAGGGTACATTTCACAGCAGAAAAAACTGCTCAGACGCCAAAGAGAAGAAGAAGAAGATATGGATGTGGACGAAGAGGTTTTGGACCCGACAGAAGAGAGGGAGCTGCAACGACTCGAACAAAAAATACAGTTGCTGCAAGAATCTTCTTTGGACCCTCCACCCGCAACTGAACTCAAGACCACTGGAGAGATTTCCACGCAGGCCAACATTGTTTCGGAGGAGGAAATGAGGATACGAGCCGTAGGAGAAAGTTTTAGAATGTGGCGAGAGGACAACAGTCACTTTGACAAGGAGAGCGCCAAAGAGAGGGATAGGAGGAGAGAGGCCTTAATCGAAGAGCTGACCAATCAGATCGAGGAGCAAAGGGACCAGGCTACTGAGAAGGCTTATAACGAGATAGGAAAAAAGTTGGACGGGAGAGCCACGCGACTCGAGACTCTCCTAACAAATGCTTATGCTAAAATAAGGGAATTAAGTGACCGTAACCTGGCTTCCAAAGAGGAGGCTGAGGCAATGAAGACAGATTTTTTACAACGGGTTCGAAACATCCTAGCGAGGAGGAGAGAGGATAATGCGCGCTTGGCGGCCAACTTTTCGGCCCAGAGGAAGCGAGAGTTGGCTGACCGGGAAAACAGGGAGTTGAGAAATCGCATAATCTGCGAAAGGGTAGTTAGACCTGAAGGAGCCACCACCTCTTACTTTGGAGAACATCACAACCACAGCATTGTTGATGTAAACGAGAAAGGAGATGTGGTGACTACACCTTACCTCAAGATTCAACCTCAGATCGTGCGCTGTCCAAAAGGAACAGTTTTTCGGCAAGGGGTCTTTAGTGGCAGCGTCCCGGCTTGGATAATGACCCTCTCCGAGGCGAGCTTGCAGAGAGAGTACAGAAAGTTCGTGGAAACGTGGCTGTCTGGAGGATCCCCGCAGTACATCTTTGACAAATTTTTAGGACCTTTTACTGAAAATTTACTGGACTTGGGTCAGCCTCTGGACCTGAGAGACGTGAGGATAAAAAACGCTTGGCAATCTAAAGCTTTTTTGATGACCAATCAAGTGCTTTCCGAGTTTGAATTGGCAGTTACTGCTGAAGAGTTTGAGACAGTGACTGCAAGGATCTGGGGAGGAGAAAGAAAAAACAGTGCAAACGAAGAGCCCGAGATGCTCGCCCGGGCCCGCTTAATGCACGAGAGTAAACCGGCTATTTTTCCGGAAGATGAAGAAAAGAAAATACAAGAAAGATAAAAAAAAACGAGGGAAAAATACAGAAAAGATAAAAATATCTTAACAAACTCCAGTCTGGTTTTTTTTTCTTGTTTTTTTTTTAGTCAAATACAGATCATTTTACCATCCTCTTTTTCCTCTTTTCTCATAGTATTTGAGAGTTTTTTCCCCTTAACCAAAATTATAGAAATAAATATTATTTGATTACAAAAATGAAGCCCATTGATGTGCGGACGCACCACCATTACGGATGGATGAGCAGAGTCGGCTGCCTCGAAAAGGTTCGAGCTGAAACTCGACTGATTCAACAATGTTGGCGATTTTTGGCAGCAAAGAAAGGAGAATGTGGTTTGAAAGAAGTGATAAAAAAACACAGTGATGAGTGGCGGTACAAATTAACACATAATTTAAAAGTCATTGAGGAAGAGCTAATTAAATTTGAAGGCTTAATAGAAGCCAAACAGGTGACATTCTCTTACTACTCGTCCTTTTACCATCTGGTCTTACATCTGACTAGAGACTTAATACGTAAGACTCTTTCTTTTCAAAAGGATCGTAATGTTTCTGCCTCTTCAGCTATCGATGAGTCAGTAAAACTGTGGATTGAAATTAACAATGGAGCTGGAGATTATGCAGAGAGACTGACAAAGTTTACAAATGAAAAAGTTTTACCTCACCTCAACAAGTTTGTGTCTGTTGAAGTTGAAAAAAAGAGCGGTAGTAATGATGGTAAAAAAGGGGGAGATTGTGGGGAAAATCCGCTTAAAAATAAACTCTTAAACACTTGTGGTTTGTGCATCAAAAACTGTGCAGTGTTTGGGACCGGTTCCGGAAATGAGACTGTAAAAGTTGTCTGCACTCACGCAGAGAAACAAGACTTGTACTCAATAAAGTATCCAAATCTTTTATACATCATTGCTAGATTGGAAGCGCTGTCTTTTTGATAAAAAAAAAACATATGGAAGAGCTGTACCGAGGTGAACAGACAAAATGGCCTGTGTATCAGACCAATTGGATGACTGCAAAGATTGTGGTTTTGTTTGCAGAGTATCAACGAGACATGTCGACGACGAAAGCCGAGTTACAAACATTATTTGATCGCTTTGATATCAAACAAGATTTGTGGATTCGTTGCTTTAAAAAAATTATGCTGGATGATCCTATCAGGATAGGAGCAAATTGCGTATTTTCAAAGAAAGGTTATCCACTGTACGCACTCAACAAAGAGCTAAAACAAAATCCGGAGGTAAAAGTATGCCCACCAGTCACCCAGATATTTAACTTTACCAAGGCCCCGCTTGTGGAAAACATTTCGGTGATCCTCTTGGGTCAAGAGCCATACTGTCAGAATAATGATGCCCATGGCCTGGCTTTTTCAACGCTCTCCCCTGTTTTACCCGGATCGCTACGGACCATCTTTGCGGCCCTGGAAAAGTATGGACACGGTCATCCGCCCAACGGAAATCTGAGCGGCTGGTGCAAAGAAGGAGTGCTGCTGATCAACACCTGCCTGACTACCCGACAAGGGATGCCCGGGTCTCACTGCATGACTGACAGTTCGCAAGAGACGATACTGTGGGAGCTGGCAGTGGCGAGCGCTCTCAACGAACTGCTCAATTCAGTCTTGGATCATCCCGTGGTTATCCTCTGCTTTGGAACGCCGGTTAAAGACTTTTTGGACAGATTTGTTCAAGTCAGAAAAGATCACTTGGTTCTCTACAACAAAAACCCGCATCCAACCAATCAAAAAGGAGCAAAAGAACATCCTTTTCTCAGCAAAGACAGTTTTGGAGACGCCAACCGCTTCTTGGCAAAAAAACGTAGGCGGGAGATTAGGTGGTCGAGGGGAGCACAAGAGCTACATTGACGTAGAATGGAAGCGGAGTTTTTAAAAATACTTTGTGACCCGCGCAAGACAGATTACTACAGAGTGGCCAAAAAATATTGTTCCAAGTGGCGGTTGCGATCCATGAGCACTGACAAGTTTGATACCCAGTGGAACGTGGGTACCTGTCTGGTGTGTAACCTTGCCCCCTCTGCTCTTGTCAAATCGATTGCATGGACCACCTTTTTTCATCCTCTGAGCCCAGTGGCCCTCTTGGACCAGTCGGCTTGGTTGATTACCTGTTTGTTAAAAAAAGAGAACAACGAGGATCTGGAACGTTACATTGAGTTACTAACACCTTCTCACCTCTACTACCACTTTCACATAAACCGCTGTGAATTGATGAGTGCACGAGGGATAGACAGAGACTTTGTGAAGATTATATCTCAAGCTAGGTTCATGCTGTTGACGCAATGTGAGATTAAAAAGAGCGACTTAACCAACCTTCATCGTTACTTTACTCTCGTCAAGGGTGCGGAAAGCATTACAGATGAAGCTGCCGCAGCAAAAAAATTAGAATGTTGTAACTCATTCAAGCTTAAGACAGTGGCTCGGTCAGAGACCCTCAAGACTCTCTTACCTTACGTCAAAAGACGGCGTATGGAGATATCGTCTTCCAGTTCACAGAGTAGTAGTGGTAGTATTGTAGAGCCTCCTGAACTGTATTATGCTTTTGACTATGAGGAGGAAGGAGGGCCTGTAGAATCACACTGTGAAACGATAAATGAAAAACTCAAAACAATCTGCAGAGACAGAGTGGCTCCTCTGATTTGGTGTATGTATGCTGAAGAAGTTGCCACGACGTCTCCTATTTCAATGGTCATGTCTGACCATTCTTACCACTTTGACTTGTGTGAAGAAGCGGAAAGCACTAATGTGGCTGAGATAAAGACAACAGATCCCAAGCATCACTTGCATCCTTTTGTGGACTCTAAACAATGTATTGTGTGTGACATAAAAATGATTGTGGGATTAGGAAAACATATGGAACGGATGGAAAAAGAACCAATCTATGTGGATGACAGAATCTCTGTTATGACTTCAACCTTCGAAATTGTGAGGGAAAAGTATGTGCAATTTGTACCGACTTTATTCAGAAAGTTTTTCACGATCGAGGCCCTTCAAAAACATATGGATAAACACAATCGTGGGGCCGTATTGTGTCATTACAACAAGTTTGTCCATTCGGATTTTATCGAGTGGTTTGCTACTGTTCAAAAGTTACAACCCGAACACTTGACCGATGGGACTTTTGCCAGGGTTTATCAGACCTGCTTTAATTCTAGACTCGCTGCACCATGTTCCAAATCCTTGCTCGCTGTATTTATGTACCATCTCACAGACAAGACTATGAGCACTGCGGTCCACAAAAACAGTCAGTGGATTTACGATACTCTCGCTCATCATAACCTGTATGATTCCCGCTATCAGTATAATAATATTTCTTCTTAACTTACAACAATGGCAGACGGCGGAGAAAGAGGAGAAGAGTTGGAAGAGGAGAAGCTCACCTTGAAGACTGAAGATCATCAAACTACCTACATTCAGATACTGACATGTGTCGCTCAAGCCTGGTTGGAAGAAAGAGTCTATACTCCGGGTGGGGCGAGACTTCCTAATGATGTGGAAGAACATTTGCTTTTTGCCAGGATTATCCAAGGGATTTCGACACAGTTTGATCACTCAGACTGGGACGCTCTGAGACAGGTGTTGATTTCGATCCCGGACGAACGATGGCAAAATATCAACCCGGCCATGTTTAACAACAAAGGAGCAGAAGCGGTTTACGTCCTAGCCCTGGCTTATCAAATAACTAGATGGATAGTGAGAAAGAGTCGCGTAAGCTTGGACGGGTTTCAAAACCTCTCTAATGGGGTACGAGCAGCTCACCTGGCCATGTCGGCCAACCCTGAAGAAAACTTTTCAAACCTGTTTCTCACTTCAGATGCACTGGAAAGCTTTAGAAGACGAGCCGCTCACTTTTACCGAAGCCAAAATGAAAACCTGCAAGGAAACCAGCAGACTTGGCCTGATGTTTATAACGCTGACAGGGACTATAACATCACCCGTTATTTTATCTGGTTGTTCTCTAGTCGGGTCAGAGATTTGAACCAGACAACCATAGAGAGACTGGAGAACCGTTTCAAAGTGGTGCTCATGGCAAAAAACCTGGAGGTCGAAAACAGTCTCCAGACGGTGCAGAGAAGTCCTCCTCTCCCTTCGGACACGAACTCGTATATTTTTCCCAGGCATGTAGTGGCTACCAGGGAACTGACTGAAGAAGACAACCGGACCTTAACAGAGTTTACGTGCATCGCAGTAACAAGGAACACCTTTAACTCCGGAGCACAGGTAGCGGACCAGGCCATGGAATATGGGCTGTCCATTCTGCATCCTAGCAATGAAAACAGCATGGAAGAGACGAGGAGGAGGAGAGACACTCGTTCTCCTCCCATCCCGCCGGCAGCCAGCGACGTGGCGGCTCGGAGAAAGGCAAGGAAGAGAACGACAGACCTTACCATGGACCAAGCTCATACAGACAATATCAGAGAACATTTAGCGAGTGTCATAGTCACTCCGCTACCACAAGAAAATGAATGGACAAGACAGTTTCCTGGCCAGACTCCTGAAGAAGTAGCCGAAACGAGAACTCGGCTAATGGAAGCGGAGAGGAGAGTCAGTGAAAACCTCCTTCAAACCCAAACTACCTTGACAAACACAGAAAGGACCTTGGAAAACAGCACCACCGAGCTGGAATCGTGTACGAGAGAAAAACGGGCATTGACAGAAGAACTGGAAGCTCGCCAAGAAAACATTCGGATACTTCAAGCTCAGCTCGAACACTTGGAGAGGCAGAGGACCCATGATCAAAGAACCTACAGTGAAAACTCCGAAAGAGCTGAGAATGAGGTAATTACGTTACAGGGAGAACTGAGAAACTCTGAGAGTCGTTTGCACGATCTAACCAATCAGCTTGAGGCTGCAAAAACCACCATCGTGGAAAAAAACGACATCATTAGGGAATTGGAGCAGAGGGTGGAAACGCATGAAACGATATTGACAGCTCAGAGAAACACGACGGACGATGTCAACAGGAGGATAAACGAAAGAGAACGGGAGCTGCAAAATATGGAACAACACTACCGGAGCATCCAGGAGCAAATGATTAACGTCCGAAGACGGCATGAAGAAGAGCTAAACGACATGCGGCGACAGCACCGGGACAATAGAGACCATGAAGCCGCTCAGGCGAGGGAACTCAGGGCACAGATATCACAGCTTCAAGAACAATATCGTGACTCGCAAAACGAACTACGAGAGGTTGAGGAAGAGCTTGCACGGGCTAGAACAGAAATTGGAAACTTGGAGCAGAGACTGGAAACGTCTGAAGGGAATTTGGCGGATGCCGACAGAAGGGCAGCCGAAGCAGACGCCGAAAGAACCAGACTTGAGACATTGATTGGAGATAATCAAAGAGATACAAACCGAGAGACAGCCGGGGAGCAACTCAGGGTGCTGGTGCAGGCTAGAACAGAAATTGACAACTTGGAGCAGAGACTGCAAAGAAGGGCAGCCGAAGCAGACGCTGAAATAACCAGACTTGAGACAGTGATGAGAGAAAATCAAAGAGAATATGAAATAGAGCTCGAGAATAGAAACCGAGACTCTAGGGCAGCCAGGGAGGAAATATTGCGGCTTCAAAACCAACACCGCCAAGCCCAAAACGAGCTGAGAGAGGCTCGAGAACAGGTGGTACAGCAGGCTCAAGCTGCAGATACGGATCATACTAGGACTTTTTCAGCGACAGACCCTAGGTTACCCGCACAAATTTTTATGCGGGTTTCTGAAGATTTTGATTTAATCAATTGCTTTGTCTGCGTAATCTGCATGAGTCCTTATGATACTGACGATTCCACCGGTCATCGAATGACGTTTAGCTTTAACTGTGCTCACCCTGTATGCTCAAGTTGTGTAAACATTCTAAATACAAATGGTCGGAACGTTTGTCCCCTTTGCAGAGCAACACGAAGGGATGACCCCATTTTAGACGTTACGTTTGGGGAACTGGGACGTCGGTACCTAGCCTGGACCACAGAAGAGAGAGTCTTGACGGGACGGGAACCTATTGTGGCCACCAACGCCGAAGCTGCTGAAGCAATGAGGCAGAGGTTTTTAAACAGACCCGAGGCGCCAGTGCGAACCAACCGGCTCCAACTGGAAGAAATCGTAGAAAGGTTAGAGACGACAAACATGAGGCTGAATCGAGAAAACGTGAGGCGGACTCGACAATTCCGGCGGTTGCGAAACGCTGTGGCTGAAACCACAAGACAGTTTGAAAATGATCGTGAAGAGAGGATACGACGTTTTAGGGAGCAAATGACAGCGTTGGAACAGCAGGTGGAAGCAGCTGAGACTCAAGTAAGGAACCAAGAAAACAGGAACACAGTTTTGGAGGAAGAGTTGTCGACGGTCCGGAGACAGTTCAATGAACAAGTACAAGAAGTGGCCAGGTTAGAACAAGCATATACCGACTTACAGCAAACGCATGACGATAACATGAACCAAGGTTTCGATCATACAACAGAACTAATAGAAAGACTTGAACGAGTTGAGGCGGAGCTGACGAGTACCAAAGAAAATCTGGAAGAAGTGCGAAGAGAGAGGGATGAGTCCGGTCAGGAATGCGAGACCATCAGGCAAGAACTCGATCAAGCGCGCTCCCGAATAAGTGCCTTGGAAAACAATTTAGAAGAAACCCAGACTGCCCAACAAGAACTACAGACTGAGTTGCAAGAGGCCCAGACTTCCCGTGAAAGGGAAGTTGAAAATGTGAGGAGGCAGTTTCGAGAAGAGATAGAGCATAAAAATCAAAGTGAAGCACAACTGCTAGAAACATTGGTGGATCTCAGGGAAACGATTAAAAAGCTGGAAGAAGAGAAAGACCAGGTGATTAAAAATCTGGAAGAAGAGAGAAACCGGGAAGTGGCCCCTGGGATATACGTCAAGGACCTACCTGAACTTTATTCTACTCTCGTTGAAACGAACATGAACCTTGATGTAGCTCTCCAAATGAAGACTGAAGAAATTGACCGACTTAAACAACAACTGAGGGATTGTGAAGAAAAACTAAACAGGTTAGAGGAGGAAGCCTATGATCGACAAACTGTAATAGACGAAGAAGAAGAACAAGAAGAACAAGATCCTGATTATTTACCGAGACGAGAAGACAATAATGATGATAATGATAGTCAGAATATGGATCAAACTCCACCTCCAGAGCCTGAGGGTGATGGCGGTGATGATGAACCAGGCCCTAGCGGAGGAGGACAAGGGCGGGACGCAAGAAGAGGTGTATTTGAGTTGATGGTAAGCACGAACCGACTTTTGATGCGCATTGAGCGAGAACAGCGGTGTCCCGAAGAAGCAAGCAGACGCTTCAAGAGAAAAAAAACACCCATCCCTGAAAAAGAGACCAGTTCGGCAGTCATGGGACCGTTTTTGCAGAGACGCTATGAGCGAACGGTGAATACTAACACTTTGACCAAGCTACACGTTTTGAGCGTTGCTGCTCCAGACTACCAAAACTCTTATGATTTGCTAAGTATTCTTTACATGAATAAAGTGTTTGGTTTTTCAGAGAGTGAGAGCGTAGTGGGTAAAATAAATAGGAAACTGATCTTTGTGCTAAAAGGCGCGCCAAATCTTCTCTTTTACAACTTTCAGGTTACAGAAGAACCTTTGGACTATCCCCTGCGCTCAGACGCCAAAAAGAAGTTTGTGGAGAGCTTCAGGCTGTTTTTAGTGGCCTGGACTATGGTGACTCGGCGCAGCACCAGTTATCAGGATCTCCACAATTCCCTAAAACTCATGAAACGCTTGGTTCCAAAGTTTGTGAGGAACCATGAAGAGATGATCACGTACCTTGAAAAAATCAACCCAACAGTGCGGTTTCACCTTGTTGCTGGTCTGACTGGGAGACCCATTTTTTACCGCTCCCACGAGCAGTACGACCCACCGGTGGTGCTCCTACAGTTTAACAACGCTCGCCACTGGTTTTGGCAAAAGGTGTATGCTCATCAGCGGCAGAGGATGCGAAGGGTGACAGGAGGAGACTACAACCCGAGGATCGTGATCGGATACTCGGCAGCAGGAGACGCAGGGAGAGTCCTTCACAATATTCCGCTCTTTGCCTTTTTGGAAGAGAGGGATTCGCGTATGTCGACCACCATTTCCTTGACATCAAACACCACCGTCTACTGCTTTGATCGACTTTACTTCAACTCTTCAGAGATCTACGAGTTTGGGTGGCCGTGTGGAGCCAGGGCTGAGAGCCCCTCTGTTATAGACTCGGTTAATGCTGGTTTGATAGACTCATCGCTCGTCTGGGTCGAGCTGAGAGAGCACACGGATGGACACACTGTTTCCAAGTTTGTGGTGAGATTGAGCGATATCGCTTCTTCTCGCACTGAGCTGCAAGACCTACATCTTTCAGAAGACGAGAGGGGAAACTATTTGAGGGATATTGAATCTCCTACATCGCTCTAAGGGAGACCTTCCTCCAAACAAAACAAAACACACAAAAAAAACCCAATTAAAAAAATGTTAATTTTATTACTTTTATTTTTACTACTGAATAGTGATTTCGGTTTGGGACGCAACGTTCCTGTGCGGGATATTATCAAACATGTACGTTTTCAGGGCAAATTTCCAGAACTTCCGCTGGATACTGCGTTTCGAGCAATGATCTTAAGAAATCCTTACGAACTGTGGTACTTGACGAAGGACGACAACAGGACATGCAAACAAAGCGGAGGTGGTTCAATGGTAGCTGTGGAGACTCTAGAAGATTATTATTACGCCTTACACTTAGCGATCATTGCGACTGAGATGAATTACGACTTTAACTATCCCAAGATGATCTTTATGGCTCCTCGCAATCCTCTGTCTTGGCCCACTGTCTTGCTCGAATATGTTCGATCGAGCAACGAAACTATACACAATCGGTACTGGGAACTGGATTATGAAACCGGGATCTTTTCACCCAGTTTGTTGACAGACGACATTTTCAGTTCCCAAGCCAATGGCACAGGAAATTACACCTTTGTCTGTACTACGAACCAGAATACCAGTGAAAATGCTACCAGTACCACGGTTTCCACGTCTACATTAAAACCTGTTTGTTCTCCAACGTGCAGTGACAGTACCATCAACTGGATTGTGGCCGGAATCAGCGCGGCATGTGCGTTTCTTGCTTTAGCCTTAACGACTACTTACTTAATACAATAATTATTACGTGATTTAACTGTGAAGATGTTTTTATGGGTTTACTTTAACTGTGAAGGGGTTTACTTTAACTGTGAAGGATGTGTTAACTATTAAAGACGATATTTCATTTGGGGTTTTTTTTGTACATTTTTTTACATCTTTGGCACGACCACGAGTCAGATTTGAGATGAAAAACAAAAAGCAGACTGTAAACGAAGACAACACAGTAGAGCTTCTAGTGTGTTACATCAATAAACTTCAGCAGACCTGCAAGAGACATGAAACAGAACTCCGCGCACTCCGTGCAGAATGTAACGCGCTACAAGAAAAGGCCCAAAGTGTGCATCAAACAATGAGCCTGCTGCATTCTTTTTTGGATACTATTAATTCCTGGGCCACCAGAAACTGTCTCGGGACGTCAGATTCAAACGATCGGCCACCCCAACAAGAACAGGACGATTTTAGTAAAAAAAATTACGGGATGGGGTCTCTGGATCAGTTTGCAGACGCAGATCATATCGTGGATTTTATCAGCAGATTGGATATTGCAGAGGAAGAAAAAATAATCGGCAACTTCACACTTTTGCATTGGACAAATCAGTAACTTCATTTTGCATTGTGATTGTTTTTCTCGGGGTTTTTTTTTAATATTTCTCAGGTTTTACCATTATGTTTTTTTGACATGCATGCATGGGTGTTGGTTTTTTTTTGGTTAAAAAATATGCAGTGTGTGTGTGTGCGTGCACATGAATAAATCATATCCACCAATCATTCGGTGTGTGTGTGTTGTGTGATCGCTTGCGAGAGAGAGATGCGCTTGCGAGGAGAGAGTGTGTTATTGTTTTACACATCACACATCATACACCAACAACCTCTCTCTCTCCCCACAAAGAGAAACACAACACTCTTTTCAAATCATATTTTAGATAATTTATCTCGGTTAAGCAGAAAAAAAGAAATATTCACACAGGCAGGGAACACACAGGCAGCCAGAAGGGGGGGAAACTATGTTCATAAAAACTAATATTACAGACAACGAGTGGTTTCCCTTAGACTGGGTACTCCGTCACAATCCGAACAAAAAAAACTGGTACACACACCTCTCCGTCACAATCCGAACAAAAAAAAAAACACAAGGTCTTGCACATGATGTCCGGGTGTCCCCAGTTCTCTCTCTCTCTCTCTCTGCAGGGTGTGCAATCTGTCTGAGAAAAAACAACAACAACAAAAAGTCAGTAGTTACTTCACAATCCGAACAAAAAAAAACAAGGCACATGATGTCATCCACACATGATGTCCATTTGTCTGCAATACAAAAAAAAACAAGGTCTTTGCACACATGATGTCCATTTGTCTGCAATCTGTATGAGGAAAAAACAAAAGGCAAATTCAAACACACACACCATCACACACCATACAACAACC
>NW_027468369.1:0-2500 GCF_041734735.1 Babylonia areolata
ACTCTCACACCCCACCCCACTTCCCCCTCCTTCCACCACACAGCACTCTCAACCACCCCCACTTCCCCCTCTTCCACCAAACAGCACAGTCATCCACCCACTTCCCCCTCTTCCACCACACAGCACTCTCACCCACCCCACTTCCCCCTCTTCCACCACACAGCTCTCTCACCCACCCCACTACCCCCTCTTCCACCACACAGCACTCTCACCCACCCCACTTCCCCTTTTCCACCACAATCCACTCTCACCCACCCCATTTCCCCTCTTCCACCACACTCCAGTCTCATCCACCCCACTTCCTCTCTTCCACCACACAACACTCTCACCCACCCCATTTCTCCTCTTCCACCACACAGCACTCATCCACCCCATTTCCCCTCTTCCACCACACTCCACACTCATCCACCCCACTTCCCCTCTTCCACCACACTCCACACTCATCCACCCCATTTCCCCTCTTCCACCACACTCCACACTCATCCACCCATTTTCCCTCTTCCACCACACAGCACTCTTACCCACCCCACCTCCCCCTCTTCCACCACACAGCACTCATCCACCCCATTTCCCCTCTTCGACCACACTCCACTCTTATCCACCCCATTTCCCCTCTTCCACCACACTCCACACTCATCCACCCATTTCTCCTCTTCCACCACACAGCACTCTCATCCACCCCACTTCCCCTCTTCCACCACACTCCACACTCATCCACCCCATTCCACACTCATCCACCCCACTTCTCCTCCTCCACCACACTCACCCACCCCACTTACGCATCTTCACTACACTCCGCTCTCATCCACCCCACTTCCGCCTCTTCCACCACACTCCACTCTCACCCACCCCACTTCCCCCTCTTCCACCACACAGCACTCTCACCCACCCCACTTCCCCTCTTCCACCACACAGCACTCTCACCCACCCCACTTTCCCCTCTTCCACCACACAGCTCTCTCACCCACCCCACTTCCCCCTCTTCCACCACACAGCACTCTCACCCGCCCCACTTCCCCTTTTCCACCACAATCCACTCTCACCCACCCCATTTCCCCTCTTCCACCACACTCCACTCTCATCCACCCCACTTCCTCTCTTCCACCACACAACACTCTCACCCACCCCATTTCTCCTCTTCCACCACACAGCACTCATCCACCCCATTTCCCCTCTTCCACCACACTCCACACTCATCCACCCCACTCCCCTCTTCCACCACACTCCACACTCATCCACCCCATTTCCCCTCTTCCACCACACTCCACACTCATCCACCCATTTTCCCTCTTCCACCACACAGCACTCTCACCCACCCCACTTCCCCCTCTTCCACCACACAGCACTCATCCACCCCATTTCCCCTCTTCCACCACACTCCACACTCATCCACCCATTTCTCCTCTTCCACCACACAGCACTCATCCACCCCACTTCCCCTCTTCTACCACACTCCACACTCATCTACCCCATTCCACACTCATCCACCCCACTTCCCCTCCTCCACCACTCTCACCCACCCCACTTACGCATCTTCACTACACTCCGCTCTCATCCACCCCACTTCCGCCTCTTCCACCACACTCCACTCTCACCCACCCCACTTCCCCCTCTTCCACCACACAGAACTCTCACCCACCCCACTTCCCCCTCTTCCACCAAACAGCACAGTCATCCACCCCACTTCCCCCTCTTCCACCACACAGCACTCTCACCCACCCCACTTCCCCCTCTTCCACCACACAGCTCTCTCACCCACCCCACTTCCCCCTCTTCCACCACACAGCACTCTCACCCACCCCACTTCCCCTTTTCCACCACAATCCACTCTCACCCACCCCATTTCCCCTCTTCCACCACACTCCATTCTCATCCACCCCACATCCTCTCTTCCACCACACAACACTCTCACCCACCCCATTTCTCCTCTTCCACCACACAGCACTCATCCACCCCATTTCCCCTCTTCCACCACACTCCACACTCATCCACCCCACTTCCCCTCTTCCACCACACTCCACACTCATCCACCCCATTTCCCCTCTTCCACCACACTCCACACTCATCCACCCCATTTTCCCTCTTCCACCACACAGCACTCTCACCCACCCCACTTCCCCCTCTTCCACCACACAGCACTCATCCACCCCATTTCCCCTCTTCGACCACACTCTACTCTTATCCACCCCACTTCCCCTCTTCCACCACACTTCACTCTGATCCACCCCACTTCCCCCTCTTCCACCACACTCCACTCTCATCCACCCCACGTTCCCCTCTTCCACCACACTCCACTCTCACCCACCCGACTTCCCCCTCTTCCACCACACTCCACTCTGATCCACTCCACTGCCCCATCCCACCCACCCCTCTCCTCCACCCCACTCCCCCTCCTCCACCACACAAGCCAACAACTCTCATCCACCCCTCTACTTACTCCTCCAATTTACTCCCCTTCCTCCACCCATCTCCTCCCTCCTCTACCTCACTCCACCTCCAC
>NW_027468369.1:5000-55299 GCF_041734735.1 Babylonia areolata
GGGGTGTGGTGGGTGGGGGGTGGGGGTGGGGGGTGGTTGTGTGTGTGTGTGTGTGTGTGTGTGTGTGTGTGTGTGTGTGTCTGTGTGTGTGTGTGTGTGTGTGTGTCTGTGTGTGTCTCTGTGTGTGTGTGTGTGTGTGTGTGTGTGTGTGTGTGTGTGTGTGTGTGTGTGTGTGTGTGCTTTGTGTGCATTTTGAGAACGCTTATGCATACTTAAACTGTATATAAAGATGCATCTACTCACATGTTCCAATGCATAACAGATGTTGGATGAGGAAAATGGGCCAGTCAAGGATGAGTGCATGTGTTTGCACGTGCGCAAGCAAATAAGATGCATGCAGCTATTGAAAGTAAATGCTTTGCTTCACTACTGGTTATGACTGAATTAAGGTTATATATCAATGTTAATAATTATTCATAATTTCAATTCATCATAACGTACAGCATTTTTGTCATTTGAACAGGTGCCACCCTGCAGAATCATTGCAGCTGGCATTGTACTCTTCACAGTGTTGCAGTGACACTTGGGTTACTGGAGTCAGACATTGATTCTGATGATGCAGGACCATGATGGTGCTGGGTTGGGAGCTGGTGATGCTGGGGACAGGCCAGGACAAATGGCTGATGAAACAATCATGGAAAAATATCAGTGTTGGCAAGGTCAGTTGTTGTTTTGTGGGAGTGAAGGGGGTGGGGGGCGTTTTTCCTATATCATTTCTATGTGCTAAAATAAAAATAAAAAAGTTACCAGTGTGTTCTTTATTGAGTGTGCCATACCATACACTTTTTTTTCATCGATTTTGTTTTTGTTTTGGGGGAAGGGTGGCAGGAAGGGGTGCCGTTGATATGTCTTTACTTTTTTTCTTTTTTGTGTGTGCTGAAATAGCACAATCAAGAATGTTCAGCAAGCACTTACCTTATATTCATTTATTCAGTAACTTATGAGTTGTTTCAAGCAGACAGCACATATGCACCTTCGGATAATCAATGTGAATGTATTTGCACAGTAGTGTTCACAGGTGCATGCATGTATTTTCACTGGAAGGTGTACAAATAATCTGTGATGTAGTGTAATAATGTTGTCAGATGTGTGTGTGTTTGTGTGTGTGGGTGTGTAAGAGGATAGGGGCTGCTGTGCGTCTGTCTGTAAACTAGATGCTGAAGGACAGAGAACAGACAGGAGACCAATAACAGGTATTGAAAGATACACAGACACAGACATGTGTAAAGACAATCAGAATTTTTTTCAGGCAGGACACTTAAGCGTGAAATATACAACAGGTATCAAAAGATACACAGATATGCTGTGTGAAGCCAATCAATTTTTTTTTTAACAAAAGACATGGCAAGAAATTCTTTCAGACAAAACACTTTAGCGTGAAATATACAACATGTATCAAAAGATACAGACAAGTTGTGTGAAACCAATCAAATTTATTTATTCACAAAAGGCATGGCAAGAAATTCTTTCAGACAAAACACGTTAGCGTGAAACATACAACAGGTATCAAAAGATACACAGATGGAGATAAGTTGTGTGAAATCAATCAGATTTATTTATTCGCAAAAGACATGGGCTGGTCATAAATCAAAATGCAACCCACCTAAAAAAAGAAAAGAAAAGAAAAGATTATCATGACATGATACACCACATGATTTCTTATTTCGAAGTTCCTTTACATATCTTATTCTGAAAGTGTAACACATTACCTTTTTATTCAATAGCAGAATTTCAGTTTTGATGTCACATAAATGGATTTTATTGTGGAAAATGGTTTTATGTGGTGTCTGTTCAGATGCTTTTATTCTGTGTTTTACAACTTTCTCATCATGACCGATGTCAATTTCTTCACTTAGAAAATATAGTATCACTACATTCATAGTCACTAAGTTCAATGTTTTATCATTTTACTTCAAATTTGATGTATATGGAAAACAAAGTAAACAAACAAAACACACACACAACTTTCTCGGTTTTTGTGTGTTGCTGTAAGACTTGCAATGACAAACCAGTAATAGGCCATTGCATAGATTTTCCAGCAACCAGTTTTATTCTTTAAGTGTTAAAAAAACCAATGATATTGTGATGCAAAAACAACAAGAACAGAAAACCATAGTGAATCAATGAATGATTATATTTTCTTCACATTAAAAAAACACCAACAACACATCACCACATACACAGCTGTCGGTGTCTTCTCGATTTCCTTTGTAGTTTGAAAAAAGCAAACAAGCAAAACACACTTTTCAATTTTCTTAATAATAATAAAGATAAATCCCACAACATGCTCAGTCATCACTGACTTCTACATTTCCACTGCACTAATTTTTTTTTTTTTTTTTCAAATCTCATCACAGTGAGGTGTGTTGCTCTAAAATCTGCAGTGGTGTACCTGTGATAGGCCATTACATTGACTTGCCAGTACCACAACCGGTTTCTATATAGTAAGCAGCACTGACTTTAACTTGTGTACCTTGTGAATGGAGAGTGTTACCACTCATTTGTTAATCATTTGATGTCCTGGCATAATTGTTTACTAATTTGAAGTTGAAAAACCACCGAGGTAACCATGTGTTCGTTCTGTATTGTCCATGTATTATGTGTGGCTTGTTCAGGGTTAAAGAGGCTATGCCAGTCTTGAATACATGCTAATTTGTGTTTGCACATTTCTTCTGACTTTGCTGCTGTGTGCACATGTCAAATGATCAGTATAAGTTAAGGCCCGGTGCTTCATTTTTCAAGGAAGTGTCTGGGTTAGTTCCAATGTACCTTTTTGTTTACCTGTGTGTTAGCTGAATTGGTAGCGTGAGCAGCACTGATTTGAAATTGTGTACCTTGTGAATGGAGAGGTACCTCTCTTTACTATTGGTTTCTTTTGCGTTTATTATTACTGTTGTTGCTTTTTTAGAAAAAAAAGTCAAAATACTGTGACAGAAAAATAGCTCAGTGGGTTCTCTCTGCTGGTGTTCTTGGCCGCTGGTGGTGTTTTTGGGGGGTAACCCTGCTGGTGTTCATGGGGGTACTCCTGCTCATTTACAACGAGCCTGTGATTGCACGACTTAGTTTCCATGTGGATTAATAAAGTGTTTTTGATTGATTGATTGATTAGTGTTCTTGGGGATGCCCCTGCTGGTGTTCTTCAGTTCTTGGGGATGCCCATGCTGGTGTTCTTGGGGTACCCCTTCTGGTGTTCTTGGGGATGCCGTCGCTGGTGTTCTTGGGGATGCCGTCGCTGGTGTTCTTGGGGATGCCGTCTCTGGTGTTCTTGGCCCCTGATGGTTTTCTGGGGGATACCACTCTGGTGGTGGCCTTGCTGATGCCTCTTGAGATGCCCCTGGTGATCCCTCTGGTGGTGACCCCTCTGGTGGTGACCCCTGGTGCTGCCCCCTGGTGTTGCCCTTGTTGATGACCCTGCTTCTGGCAGTGCTGTCCCTGAGGACATGGAAATTGACATAATAATCACTTCCACTGCCGCCACCACCCATCATTACCACTACTACCACCCACTGCCATTAACACCAAGTCTCCCAACCATCACTCATCACCACTGCTGCCACCACTATCTACTGCTATCACTCACAACCAGCACCACCACCACTGCTCAGCACCAAACACTGCCACTGGTACTCACCACTACTGTTCACCACCACTACTCACCCTCACCACCAGCTCTTGTTAGGGTTGATCCCATATGCAGGAAGTATAAGCCATACGCTTTACCTGTGGACACTATCAAAGGCCTTCTCGAAATCTGTTATATGCTAATACCAACATAGTTTTCTTTTTGAAGCTGAGATCAGATCTTAAATGAGGCAATGTGCTGCTTGATAGTTTGGCACACTTGTTCATTTGTGACTGGAAGGTCACGGTGGTACTGCTTTCAATACTGACTGTGCCTACATGATCTTCAAACCAGTCAGTCATAGATAAATTTCACTAATTTCTAGTTTGGGTACAAAGACTGATTTTAAAAGCAATCCCTCACCTCAAGGCGACCGTGGCCCCATGTTCTGGTCTTCTCCTCGCGTTGACCTCGGTGCTGGTCTCCGTCGACCTAAGTGATGATCTCTGATGACCTAGGTGCTGATCTCCGTCGACCATGGTGCTGATCTCCGATGACCTTGGTGCTGGTCTGCGTCGAACTTGGTGCTGGTCTCCGATGACCTTGGTGCTGGTCTGCGTCGAACTTGGTGATGATCTCCAATGACCTCGGTGCTGGTCTCCGTCGACCTAGGTGATGATCTCCGATGACCTAGGTGCTGATCTCCGTCGACATAGTGCTGATCTCCGATGACGTTGGTGCTGTTCTCCGTCGACCTTGGTGCTGGTCTCCGATGACCTTGGTGCTGGTCTCCATCGGCCGGTGCTGATGTCCCCCTGGCGTGTAAGTTTTGATACGTAATTATTATTGTCACTATTCCTTTGTTTTTTTCATACTTTTTACTTAATTTCTGTGCATATCTGCTTACTTATTTTCTTCGTCTATTTTAATTTGAATTTTATTTTCATTGCATTTTGTTTGTATACAAACATCGTTATTTTTTATTTGTTTATTTTCTTTTTGTTTATTTATTTACTCATTAATTCAATTATGTATCCATTTATTTGTTTATGCATATCTTTTAATTTTTCCTCAAGGCCTGACTACACACGTTTGGTTACGCTGCTGGTCAAGCATCTGCTTAGCAGATTTGTTAGCAAAGACTGATTTTAAAAGCAATCGCTCACCTCAAGGCCACCGTGGCCCCATGTTCTGGTCTCCTCCTCGCGTTGACCTCGGTGCTGGTCTCCATCGACCTAGGTGCTGATCTGCGATGACCTAGGTGCTGATCTCCGTCTTCCATGGTGCTGGTCTCCGATGACCTCAGTGCTGGTCTCTGTCGACCTAGGTGATGATCTCCGATGACCTAGGTGCTGATCTCCATCGACCATGGTGCTGGTCTCCGTCGACCTTGGTGCTGGTCTCCGATGAACTTGGTGCTGTTCTCCGTCGACCTTGGTGCTGGTTTCCGATGAACTTGGTGCTGTTCTCCGTCGACCTTGGTGCTGGTTTCTGATGAACTTGGTGCTGTTCTCCGTCCACTTTGGTGCTGGTCTCCGATGACCTTGGTGCTGGTCTCCGTCGACCGGTGCTGATGTCCCCCCTGGCGTGGAAGTTTTGATACGTAATTATTATTGTCACTATTCCTTTGTTTTTTTCATACTTTTTCATATTTAATTTCTGTATATATCTGCTTACTTATTTTCTTCATCTATTTGAATTTGAATTTTATTTTCATTGCATTTTGTTTGTATACATATTTCCTTATTTTTTATTTGTTTATTTATTTACTCATTAAATCAATTATGTATCCATTTATTTGTTTATGCACATTTCTTTTAATTTTTCCTGAAAGCCTGACTAAGCAAGTTTGGTTACGCTTCTGGTCAAACTTCTGCTTTGCAGATTTCGTGCAGCGTATATGGATTTGTCTGAACACAGCGACGACATGGAGTAACTGAACGGAACTGAACTGTTTTCAGCACAAAACCGTGTTCGTTCTTTCCTACTTTCCATATGAAACTCGTGTCAAAGCTCTTGATAGGGTTGATCCCATATGCAGGAAGTATAAGCCATAAGCTTTACATATGGACACTATCAAAGGCCTTCTCGAAATCTGTTATATGCTAATACCAACATAGTTTTCTTTTCATAGCTGAGATCAGATCTTAAATGAGGCAATGTGCTGCTTGATGGTTTGGCACACTTGTTCATTTGTGACTGGAAGGCTCACGGTGGTATTGCCTTCAATACTGACTGTGCCTACATGATCTTCACCAGTCAGTCATAGCGAATTTCACTAATTTCTAGTTTGGGTACAAAGTCTGATTTTAAAAGCAATCCCTCACCTCAAGGCGACCGTGGCCCCATGTTCTGGTCTCCTCCTCGCGTTGACCTCGGTGCTGGTCTCCGTCGACCTAGGTGCTGTTCTCCGTCGACCATGGTGCTGATCTCCGATGACCTTGGTGCTGGTCTGCGTCGACCATGGTGCTGTTCTCCGTCGACCTTGGTGCTGGTCTGCGTCGAACTTGGTGCTGGTCTCCGATGACCTTGGTGCTGGTCTCCGTCGACCGGTGCCGATGTCCCCCTGGCGTGGAAGTTTTAATACGTAATTATTATTGTCACTATTCCTTTGAGGGTTTTTTTCATACTTTTTATTTAATTTCTGTATATATCTGCTTACTTATTTTCTTCATCTATTTTAATTTTAATTTCACTGCATTTTGTTTGAAAACAATCTTTTTTATTTTTTATTTGTTTATTTTCTATTTGTTTATTTATTTACTCATTAATTCAATTATGTATCCATTTATTTGTTTATGCATATATTTTAATTCTTCCTCAAGGCCTGACTAAGCACGTTTGGTTACTCTGCTCGTCAAGCATCTGCTTAGCAGATTTGTTGCAGCATATATGGATTTGTCTGAACACAGCGACGACTCGGATTAACTGATCGGAATTGAACTGTTTTCGAACCGTGTTCGTTCTTTCCTACTTTCCATATGGAACTAGTGTAAAAGCTCTCGACAAGGTTGATTCCATATGCAGGAAGTATAAGCCATACGCTTTACCTGTGGACACTATCAAAGGCCTTCTCGAAATCTGTTATATGCCAATACCAACATAGTTTTCTTTTCATAGCTGAGATCAGATCTTAAATGAGCCAATGTGTTGCTTGATAGTTTGGCACACTTGTTCATTTGTGACTGGAAGGCTCAGAGTGGTATTGCCTTCAATACTGACTGTGCCTACATGATCTTCACCAGTCAGTCATAGCGAAATTTCACTAATTTCTAGTTTGAGTACAAAGTCTGATTTTAAAAGCAATCCCTCACCTCAAGGCGACCGTGGCCCCATGTTCTGGTCTCCTCCTCGCGTTGACTTCGGTGCTGGTCTCCGTCGACCTAGGTGATGATCTCCATCGACCTGGGTGCTTGTCTCCGACGACCTTGGTGCTGGTCTCCGACGACCTAGGTGCTGGTCTCTGACGACCATGGTGCTGGTCTCTGACGACCTAGGTGCTGGTCTCTGACGACCTAGGTGCTGGTCTCTGACGACCATGGTGCTGGTCTCTGACGACCTAGGTGCTGGTCTCTGACGACCATGGTGCTGGTCTCTGACGACCTAGGTGCTGGTCTCCGACGACCTTGGTGCTGGTCTGCGTTGACTGGTGCTGATGTCCCCCTGGCGTGGAAGTTTTGATACGTAAGAATGTGTGCGAGTGTGTGTGTAGGGGGGCAGGGGGGGTTGGGAGGTAGGGGTAATCTGGGAAATGGGGACTGCGTGTTTATGTATCGGTGCTCATGTGTTTTTATATGTGGTGTTGGGCCTGTGCACTTTTGTTTATGATTTCATCTCTGTGAAACTGCATGTTTGTTGCATATCTGTTGTATGTATGTATGTGTGTGTGTGAGTATGTGTCCGTGTCTGTGTCTATGTTTACATATATTTCGTTATTTATTTATTATTGTCACTATTTTTCAAGTTTGTATTTTTTAGTTTAATTCTTATCTGTGTAACTTGCATATCTGCTGTGTGGTGCAGCGTATATGGATTTGTCTGAACACAGTGACGCTTCAATACTGACTGTGCCAACATGATCTTCGAACCAGTCAGTCATAGCTATATTTCACTAATTTCTAGTGTGGGTACGAAGTTTGATTTTAAAAGCAATCCCTCACCTCAAGGCGACCGTGGCCCCATGTTCTGGTCTCCTCCTCGCGTTGACCTCTTCGCTGGTCTCCGTCGACCTAGGTGATGATCTGCGATGACCTAGGTGCTCATCTCCGTCGACCATGGTGCTGATCTCCGATGACCTTGGGGGTGGTCTGCGTCGAACTTGGTGCTGTTCTCCGTCGACCTTGGTGCTGGTCTCTTATGACCTAGGTGCTGATCTCCGTCGACCATGGTGCTGGTCTCCGATGACCTTGGTGCTGCTCTCCGTCGACCGGTGCTGATGTCACCCTGGCATGGAAGTTTTGATACGTAATTATTATTGTCACTATTCCTTTGTTTTTTTTCATACTTTTTATTTAATTTCTGTATATATCTGCTTACTTATTTTCCTCATCTATTTGAATTTGAATTTTATTTTCATTGCATTTTGTTTGTATACATATTTCCTTATTTTTTATTTGTTTATTTATTTACTCATTAAATCAATTATGTATCCATTTATTCGTTTATGCACATTTCTTTTAATTTTTCCTCAAGGCCTGACTAAGCAAGTTTGGTTACGCTGCTGGTCAAACTTCTGCTTTGCAGATTTGGTGCAGCGTAAATGGATTTGTCTGAACACAGTGACACCTCGGAGTAACTTAACGGAATTGAACTGTTTTCAGCACGAAACTGTGTTCGAAACTGTGTTCGCTCCATCCTACTTTCCATATGAAACTGGTGTCAAAGCTCTTGATAGGGTTGATCCCATATGGAGGAAGTATAAGCCATACGCTTTACATGTGGACACTATCAAAGGCCTTCTCGAAATCTGTTATATGCTAATACCAACACAGTTTTCTTTTCGTAGCTGAGATCAGATCTTAAATGAGGCAATGTGCAGCTTGATGGTTTGGCACACTTGTTCATTTGTGACTGGAAGGCTCACGGTGGTATTGCCTTCGATGCTGACTGTGCCTACATGATCTTCACCAGTCAATCATAGCGGAATTTCACTAATCTCTAGTTTGGGTACAAAGTCTGTTTTTAAAAGCAATCCCTCACCTCAAGGCGACCGTGGCCCCATGTTCTGGTCTCCTCCTCGCGTTGACCTCGGTGCTCGTCTCCGTCGACCTAGGTGATGATCTCCGATGACCTAGGTGCTGATCGCCGTCGAGCATGGTGCTGACCTCCGATGACCTTGGTGATGGTCTGCGTCGAACTTCGTGCTGTTCTCGGTCAACCTTTGTGCTTCTCCGATGACCTTGGTGCTGGTCTCCGATGACGTTGGTGCTGGTCTCCGTCGACCTTGGTGCAGGTCTCCGATGACCTTGGTTGCTGGTGTCCGATGACTTTGGTGCTGGTGTCCGATGACCTTGGTGCAGGTCTCCGATGACCTTGGTGCTGGTGTCCGATGACCTTGGTGCTGGTGTCCGACGACCTTGGTGCTGTTCTCCGTCGACCTTGGTGCTGGTCTCCGATGAACTGGGTGCTGTTCTCCATCGACCTTCGTCCTGGTCTCAGATGAACTTGGTGCTGGTCTCCGATGAACTTGGTGCTGGTCTCCGATGAACTTGGTGCTGGTCTCCGTCGACCTTGGTGCTGGTCTCTGATGACCTTGGTGCTGGTCTCCGATGAACTTGGTGCTGTTCTCCGTCGACCTTGGTGCTGGTCTCCGATGAACTTGGTGCTGTTCTCCGTCGACCTTCCTGCTGGTCTCCGATGACCTTGGTGCTGGTCTCCGATGACCTTGGTGCTGGTCTGCGTCGAATTTGGTTTGGTGCTGGTCTCCGTCGACCTTCCTGCTGGTCTCCGATGACCTAGGTGATGATCTCCGTCGACCTTGGTGCTGGTCTCTGATGACCTTGGTGCTGGTCTCCGATGAACTTGGTGCTGTTGTCTGTCGATCTTGGTGCTAGTCTCCGATGACCTTGGTGCTGGTTTCCATCGACCTTGGTGCTGTTCTCCGTCGACCTTGGTGCTGGTCTCCGTCGACCTTCGTGCTTTTCTCCGATGAACTTCGTGCTGTTCTCCGTCGACCTTGGTGCTGGTCTCCGATTAACTTGGTGCTGGTCTCCGATTAACTTGGTGCTGTTCTCCAGCGACCTTCGTGCTGGTCTCCGATGACCTCGGAGCTGGTCTCCGTCGACCTAGGTGATGATCTCCGATGACCTAGGTGCCGATCTCCGTCGACCTCGGTGCTGGTCTGCATCGACCTAGGTGATGATCTCCGATGACCTAGGTGCTGATCTCCGTCGACCTTGGTGCTGGTCACTGATGACCTTGGTGCTGGTCTCCGATGAACTTGGTGCTGTTCTCCGTCGACCTTCGTGCTGGTCTCCGATGACCTTCGTGCTGGTCTCCGATGACCTTGGTGCTTGTGTCCGATGACCTTGGTGCTGGTCTCCGTCGACCTTGGTGCTGGTGACCTTGGTGCTGGTCTCCGTCGACCTAGGTGATGATCTCCGATGACCTAGGTGCTGATTTCCATCGACCATGGGGCTGATCTCCGATGACCTTGGTGCTGGTCTGCGTCGAACTTGGTGCTGGTCTGTGTTGAACTTGGTGCTGTTCTCTGTCAACCTTGATGCTGATCTCCGATGACCTTGGTGCTGTTCTCTGTCAACCTTGATGCTGGTCTCCGATGACCTTGGTGCTGGTCTCCGTCGACCTTGGTGCTGGTCTATGACCACCTAGGTGATCATCTCCGTCGGCGTTGGTGCTGGTCTCTGATGACCTTCGTGCTGGTCTCCAATTAACTTGGTGCTGGTCTCCGATGAACTTGGTGCTGTTCTCCGTCGACCTACGTGCTGGTCTCTGATGACCTTGGTGCTGGACTCCGTCGACCTTGGTGCTGGTCTCCAACAACCTTGGTGCTGGTCTCCGATGAACTTGGTGCTCTTCTCCGTCGACCTTGGTGCTGTTCTCCGTCGACCTTGGTGCTGTTCTCTGTCGACCTTGGTGCTTGTCTCCGATGACCTCGGTGCTGGTCTCCGTCAACCTAGGTGATGATCTCCGATGACCTAGGTGCTGATCTCCATCAACCATGGTGCTGATCTCCGATGACCTTGGTGCTGGTCTGCATCGAACTTGGTGCTGTTCTCTGTCGACCTTGGTGCTGGTCTCCGATGACCTTCGTGCTGGTCTCCGTCGACCTTGGTGCTCATCTCTGATGACCTTGGTGCTGGGCTCTGATGAACTTGTCCTGTTCTCCGTCGACCTTCATGCTGGTCTCTGATAACCTCGGTGCTGGTCTCCGATGACCTTGGTGCTGGTCTCCATCGACCTTGGTGCTGTTCTCGATGACCTAGGTGCTGACCTCCATTGACCTTGGTGCTGATCTCTGATGACCTTAGTGCTGGTCTCCGATGAACTTGGTGCTGTTCTCCGTCGACCTTGGTGCTGGTCTCCGATGAAGGTGGTGCTGTTCTCCGTCGACCTTCGTGCTGGTCTCCGATGACCTTGGTGCTGGTCTCCGATGAACTTGGTGCTGGTCTCCGTCGCCCGTGGTGCCGGTCTGCGTCGCCCGTGGTGCCGCTCTGCGTCGCCCGTGGTGCCGCTCTGCGTCGCCCGTGGTGCCGCTCTGCGTCGACCGTGGTGCTGCTCTGCGTCGAAGGTCGATGGTCGACGCAGAGCGGAACCCGCAGACAGGCACCACGGTCTGCGTCGACCGTGGTGCCGGTCTGCGTCGACCGTGGTGCCGCTCTGCGTCGACCGTGGTGCTGCTCTGCGTCGACGGTCGATGGTCGACGCAGAGCAGAACCCGCAGACAGGCACCACGGTCTGCGTCGACCGTGGTGCCGGTCTGCGTCGACCGTGGTGCCGGTCTGCGTCGCCCGTGGTGCCGCTCTGCGTCGCCCGTGGTGCCGCTCTGCGTAGCCCGTGGTGCCGGTCTGCGTCGACCGTGGTGCCGGTCTGCGTCGCCCGTGGTGCCGCTCTGCGTAGCCCGTGGTGCCGGTCTGCGTCGCCCGTGGTGCCGGTCTGCGTCGCCCGTGGTGCCGCTCTGCGTCGCCCGTGGTGCCGCTCTGCGTCGAAGGTCGATGGTCGACGCAGAGCGGAACCCACAGACAGGCACCACGGTCTGCGTCGACCGTGGTGCCGGTCTGCGTCGACCGTGGTGCCGGTCTGCGTCGACCGTGGTGCCGCTCTGCGTCGACCGTGGTGCTGCTCTGCGTCGACGGTCGATGGTCGACGCAGAGCAGAACCCGCAGACAGGCACCACGGTCTGCGTCGCCCGTGGTGCCGGTCTGCGTCGCCCGTGGTGCCGGTCTGCGTCGCCCGTGGTGCCGGTCTGCGTCGCCCGTGGTGCCGCTCTGCGTCGCCCGTGGTGCCGGTCTGCGTCGCCCGTGGTGCCGCTCTGCGTCGCCCGTGGTGCCGGTCTGCGTCGCCCGTGGTGCCGCTCTGCGTCGCCCGTGGTGCCGGTCTGCGTCGCCCGTGGTGCCGGTCTGCGTCGCCCGTGGTGCCGCTCTGCGTCGCCCGTGGTGCCGGTCTGCGTCGCCCGTGGTGCCGGTCTGCGTCGCCCGTGGTGCCGCTCTGCGTCGCCCGTGGTGCCGGTCTGCGTCGCCCGTGGTGCCGCTCTGCGTCGCCCGTGGTGCCGCTCTGCGTAGCCCGTGGTGCCGCTCTGCGTAGCCCGTGGTGCCGGTCTGCGTCGCCCGTGGTGCCGCTCTGCGTCGCCCGTGGTGCCGCTCTGCGTAGCCCGTGGTGCCGCTCTGCGTCGCCCGTGGTGCCGCTCTGCGTCGAAGGTCGATGGTCGACGCAGAGCGGAACCCACAGACAGGCACCACGGTCTGCGTCGACCATGGTGCCGGTCTGCGTCGACCGTGGTGCCGCTCTGCGTCGACCGTGGTGCTGCTCTGCGTCGACGGTCGATGGTCGACGCAGAGCAGAACCCGCAGACAGGCACCACGGTCTGCGTCGCCCGTGGTGCCGGTCTGCGTCGCCCGTGGTGCCGCTCTGCGTCGCCCGTGGTGCCGCTCTGCGTCGCCCGTGGTGCCGCTCTGCGTCGCCCGTGGTGCCGCTCTGCGTAGCCCGTGGTGCCGGTCTGCGTAGCCCGTGGTGCCGGTCTGCGTCGCCCGTGGTGCCGGTCTGCGTCGCCCGTGGTGCCGGTCTGCGTCGCCCGTGGTGCCGGTCTGCGTCGCCCGTGGTGCCGGTCTGCGTCGACAGTGGTGCCGGTCTGCGTCGCCCGTGGTGCCGCTCTGCGTAGCCCGTGGTGCCGGTCTGCGTCGACACTGGTGCCGGTCTGCGTAGCCCGTGGTGCCGGTCTGCGTCGCCCGTGGTGCCGGTCTGCGTCGCCCGTGGTGCCGGTCTGCGTCGCCCGTGGTGCCGCTCTGCGTAGCCCGTGGTGCCGGTCTGCGTCGCCCGTGGTGCCGGTCTGCGTCGCCCGTGGTGCCGGTCTGCGTCGCCCGTGGTGCCGGTCTGCGTCGCCCGTGGTGCCGGTCTGCGTAGCCCGTGGTGCCGGTCTGCGTAGCCCGTGGTGCCGGTCTGCGTCGACAGTGGTGCCGGTCTGCGTCGCCCGTGGTGCCGGTCTGCGTAGCCCGTGGTGCCGCTCTGCGTAGCCCGTGGTGCCGCTCTGCGTCGACAGTGGTGCCGCTCTGCGTCGCCCGTGGTGCCGGTCTGCGTAGCCCGTGGTGCCGCTCTGCGTCGCCCGTGGTGCCGGTCTGCGTCGCCCGTGGTGCCGGTCTGCGTCGCCCGTGGTGCCGGTCTGCGTCGCCCGTGGTGCCGGTCTGCGTCGCCCGTGGTGCCGGTCTGCGTCGACAGTGGTGCCGGTCTGCGTCGCCCGTGGTGCCGGTCTGCGTCGCCCGTGGTGCCGGTCTGCGTCGCCCGTGGTGCCGGTCTGCGTCGCCCGTGGTGCCGGTCTGCGTCGACAGTGGTGCCGGTCTGCGTCGCCCGTGGTGCCGCTCTGCGTAGCCCGTGGTGTCGGTCTGCGTCGCCCGTGGTGCCGGTCTGCGTCGCCCGTGGTGCCGGTCTGCGTCGCCCGTGGTGCCGGTCTGCGTAGCCCGTGGTGCCGGTCTGCGTCGACAGTGGTGCCGGTCTGCGTCGCCCGTGGTGCCGGTCTGCGTAGCCCGTGGTGCCGCTCTGCGTCGACAGTGGTGCCGCTCTGCGTAGCCCGTGGTGCCGGTCTGCGTCGACAGTGGTGCCGGTCTGCGTAGCCCGTGGTGCCGGTCTGCGTCGCCCGTGGTGCCGGTCTGCGTCGCCCGTGGTGCCGGTCTGCGTCGACAGTGGTGCCGGTCTGCGTCGCCCGTGGTGCCGGTCTGCGTCGCCCGTGGTGCCGGTCTGCGTAGCCCGTGGTGCCGCACTGCGTAGCCCGTGGTGCCGGTCTGCGTAGCCCGTGGTGCCGGTCTGCGTAGCCCGTGGTGCCGGTCTGCGTAGCCCGTGGTGCCGGTCTGCGTCGCCCGTGGTGCCGGTCTGCGTCGCCCGTGGTGCCGGTCTGCGTAGCCCGTGGTGCCGGTCTGCGTCGACAGTGGTGCCGGTCTGCGTAGCCCGTGGTGCCGGTCTGCGTCGCCCGTGGTGCCGGTCTGCGTCGACAGTGGTGCCGGTCTGCGTCGCCCGTGGTGCCGGTCTGCGTCGCCCGTGGTGCCGGTCTGCGTCGCCCGTGGTGCCGGTCTGCGTCGCCCGTGGTGCCGCTCTGCGTAGCCCGTGGTGCCGGTCTGCGTCGACAGTGGTGCCGGTCTGCGTAGCCCGTGGTGCCGCTCTGCGTAGCCCGTGGTGCCGCTCTGCGTCGACAGTGGTGCCGGTCTGCGTCGCCCGTGGTGCCGCTCTGCGTCGCCCGTGGTGCCGGTCTGCGTCGCCCGTGGTGCCGGTCTGCGTCGCCCGTGGTGCCGCTCTGCGTAGCCCGTGGTGCCGGTCTGCGTCGACAGTGGTGCCGGTCTGCGTCGCCCGTGGTGCCGGTCTGCGTAGCCCGTGGTGCCGGTCTGCGTCGCCCGTGGTGCCGGTCTGCGTCGCCCGTGGTGCCGGTCTGCGTAGCCCGTGGTGCCGGTCTGCGTCGACAGTGGTGCCGGTCTGCGTCGACAGTGGTGCCGGTCTGCGTAGCCCGTGGTGCCGGTCTGCGTAGCCCGTGGTGCCGGTCTGCGTCGCCCGTGGTGCCGGTCTGCGTCGACAGTGGTGCCGGTCTGCGTCGCCCGTGGTGCCGGTCTGCGTCGCCCGTGGTGCCGGTCTGCGTCGCCCGTGGTGCCGGTCTGCGTCGCCCGTGGTGCCGGTCTGCGTCGCCCGTGGTGCCGGTCTGCGTCGCCCGTGGTGCCGGTCTGCGTCGACAGTGGTGCCGGTCTGCGTCGCCCGTGGTGCCGCTCTGCGTCGCCCGTGGTGCCGGTCTGCGTCGCCCGTGGTGCCGGTCTGCGTCGCCCGTGGTGCCGGTCTGCGTCGCCCGTGGTGCCGGTCTGCGTCGACAGTGGTGCCGGTCTGCGTCGCCCGTGGTGCCGGTCTGCGTCGCCCGTGGTGCCGGTCTGCGTCGCCCGTGGTGCCGGTCTGCGTCGACAGTGGTGCCGGTCTGCGTCGCCCGTGGTGCCGCTCTGCGTAGCCCGTGGTGTCGGTCTGCGTCGCCCGTGGTGCCGGTCTGCGTCGCCCGTGGTGCCGGTCTGCGTCGCCCGTGGTGCCGGTCTGCGTAGCCCGTGGTGCCGGTCTGCGTAGCCCGTGGTGCCGGTCTGCGTCGCCCGTGGTGCCGGTCTGCGTAGCCCGTGGTGCCGCTCTGCGTCGACAGTGGTGCCGCTCTGCGTAGCCCGTGGTGCCGGTCTGCGTCGACAGTGGTGCCGGTCTGCGTAGCCCGTGGTGCCGGTCTGCGTCGCCCGTGGTGCCGCTCTGCGTCGCCCGTGGTGCCGGTCTGCGTCGACAGTGGTGCCGGTCTGCGTCGCCCGTGGTGCCGGTCTGCGTCGCCCGTGGTGCCGGTCTGCGTAGCCCGTGGTGCCGCACTGCGTAGCCCGTGGTGCCGGTCTGCGTAGCCCGTGGTGCCGGTCTGCGTAGCCCGTGGTGCCGGTCTGCGTAGCCCGTGGTGCCGGTCTGCGTCGCCCGTGGTGCCGGTCTGCGTCGCCCGTGGTGCCGGTCTGCGTAGCCCGTGGTGCCGGTCTGCGTCGACAGTGGTGCCGGTCTGCGTAGCCCGTGGTGCCGGTCTGCGTCGCCCGTGGTGCCGGTCTGCGTCGACAGTGGTGCCGGTCTGCGTCGCCCGTGGTGCCGGTCTGCGTCGCCCGTGGTGCCGGTCTGCGTCGCCCGTGGTGCCGGTCTGCGTCGCCCGTGGTGCCGCTCTGCGTAGCCCGTGGTGCCGGTCTGCGTCGACAGTGGTGCCGGTCTGCGTAGCCCGTGGTGCCGGTCTGCGTCGACAGTGGTGCCGCTCTGCGTCGCCCGTGGTGCCGCTCTGCGTCGCCCGTGGTGCCGGTCTGCGTCGCCCGTGGTGCCGGTCTGCGTAGCCCGTGGTGCCGGTCTGCGTAGCCCGTGGTGCCGGTCTGCGTAGCCCGTGGTGCCGCTCTGCGTAGCCCGTGGTGCCGGTCTGCGTCGACAGTGGTGCCGCTCTGCGTCTCCCGTGGTGCCGCTCTGCGTCGACAGTGGTGCCGGTCTGCGTCGACAGTGGTGCCGGTCTGCGTAGCCCGTGGTGCCGGTCTGCGTAGCCCGTGGTGCCGGTCTGCGTCGCCCGTGGTGCCGGTCTGCGTCGACAGTGGTGCCGGTCTGCGTCGCCCGTGGTGCCGGTCTGCGTCGCCCGTGGTGCCGGTCTGCGTCGCCCGTGGTGCCGGTCTGCGTCGCCCGTGGTGCCGGTCTGCGTCGACAGTGGTGCCGCTCTGCGTCGCCCGTGGTGCCGCTCTGCGTCGCCCGTGGTGCCGCTCTGCGTCGCCCGTGGTGCCGGTCTGCGTCGCCCGTGGTGCCGGTCTGCGTCGCCCGTGGTGCCGGTCTGCGTAGCCCGTGGTGCCGGTCTGCGTAGCCCGTGGTGCCGGTCTGCGTAGCCCGTGGTGCCGGTCTGCGTCGACAGTGGTGCCGCTCTGCGTCGCCCGTGGTGCCGCTCTGCGTCGCCCGTGGTGCCGGTCTGCGTCGCCCGTGGTGCCGGTCTGCGTCGCCCGTGGTGCCGGTCTGCGTAGCCCGTGGTGCCGGTCTGCGTAGCCCGTGGTGCCGGTCTGCGTAGCCCGTGGTGCCGGTCTGCGTCGACAGTGGTGCCGCTCTGCGTAGCCCGTGGTGCCGGTCTGCGTCGACAGTGGTGCCGCTCTGCGTCTCCCGTGGTGCCGCTCTGCGTCGCCCGTGGTGCCGGTCTGCGTCGCCCGTGGTGCCGCTCTGCGTCGCCCGTGGTGCCGGTCTGCGTCGCCCGTGGTGCCGGTCTGCGTCGACAGTGGTGCCGGTCTGCGTAGCCCGTGGTGCCGGTCTGCGTAGCCCGTGGTGCCGGTCTGCGTAGCCCGTGGTGCCGCACTGCGTCGACAGTGGTGCCGGTCTGCGTCGCCCGTGGTGCCGGTCTGCGTAGCCCGTGGTGCCGGTCTGCGTCGCCCGTGGTGCCGGTCTGCGTCGACAGTGGTGCCGGTCTGCGTCGCCCGTGGTGCCGGTCTGCGTAGCCCGTGGTGCCGCACTGCGTCGACAGTGGTGCCGGTCTGCGTAGCCCGTGGTGCCGGTCTGCGTAGCCCGTGGTGCCGGTCTGCGTCGCCCGTGGTGCCGGTCTGCGTCGACAGTGGTGCCGGTCTGCGTCGCCCGTGGTGCCGGTCTGCGTCGCCCGTGGTGCCGGTCTGCGTAGCCCGTGGTGCCGGTCTGCGTAGCCAGTGGTGCCGCTCTGCGTCGCCCGTGGTGCCGCTCTGCGTCGCCCGTGGTGCCGGTCTGCGTCGCCCGTGGTGCCGGTCTGCGTCGCCCGTGGTGCCGGTCTGCGTAGCCCGTGGTGCCGGTCTGCGTAGCCCGTGGTGCCGGTCTGCGTAGCCCGTGGTGCCGCTCTGCGTAGCCCGTGGTGCCGGTCTGCGTCGACAGTGGTGCCGCTCTGCGTCTCCCGTGGTGCCGCTCTGCGTCGCCCGTGGTGCCGGTCTGCGTCGCCCGTGGTGCCGCTCTGCGTCGCCCGTGGTGCCGGTCTGCGTCGCCCGTGGTGCCGGTCTGCGTCGCCAGTGGTGCCGGTCTGCGTAGCCCGTGGTGCCGGTCTGCGTAGCCCGTGGTGCCGGTCTGCGTAGCCCGTGGTGCCGCACTGCGTCGACAGTGGTGCCGGTCTGCGTCGCCCGTGGTGCCGGTCTGCGTCGCCCGTGGTGCCGGTCTGCGTCGCCCGTGGTGCCGGTCTGCGTCGCCCGTGGTGCCGCTCTGCGTCGACAGTGGTGCCGGTCTGCGTCGACAGTGGTGCCGGTCTGCGTCGCCCGTGGTGCCGGTCTGCGTCGCCCGTGGTGCCGGTCTGCGTCGCCCGTGGTGCCGGTCTGCGTCGCCCGTGGTGCCGCTCTGCGTAGCCCGTGGTGCCGCTCTGCGTAGCCCGTGGTGCCGGTCTGCGTCGCCCGTGGTGCCGATCTGCGTCGCCCGTGGTGCCGGTCTGCGTCGCCCGTGGTGCCGGTCTGCGTAGCCCGTGGTGCCGGTCTGCGTCGACAGTGGTGCCGGTCTGCGTCGCCCGTGGTGCCGGTCTGCGTAGCCCGTGGTGCCGCTCTGCGTCGACAGTGGTGCCGGTCTGCGTCGCCCGTGGTGCCGCTCTGCGTCGCCCGTGGTGCCGCTCTGCGTCGCCCGTGGTGCCGCTCTGCGTCGACAGTGGTGCCGGTCTGCGTCGACAGTGGTGCCGGTCTGCGTCGCCCGTGGTGCCGCTCTGCGTAGCCCGTGGTGCCGGTCTGCGTCGCCCGTGGTGCCGGTCTGCGTCGCCCGTGGTGCCGGTCTGCGTAGCCCGTGGTGCCGGTCTGCGTCGACAGTGGTGCCGGTCTGCGTAGCCCGTGGTGCCGGTCTGCGTAGCCCGTGGTGCCGCTCTGCGTCGACAGTGGTGCCGGTCTGCGTCGCCCGTGGTGCCGCTCTGCGTCGCCCGTGGTGCCGCTCTGCGTCGCCCGTGGTGCCGGTCTGCGTCGCCCGTGGTGCCGCTCTGCGTCGCCCGTGGTGCCGGTCTGCGTCGCCCGTGGTGCCGGTCTGCGTCGCCCGTGGTGCCGGTCTGCGTAGCCCGTGGTGCCGGTCTGCGTAGCCCGTGGTGCCGGTCTGCGTCGCCCGTGGTGCCGGTCTGCGTCGCCCGTGGTGCCGGTCTGCGTCGACAGTGGTGCCGGTCTGCGTCGCCCGTGGTGCCGGTCTGCGTCGCCCGTGGTGCCGGTCTGCGTCGCCCGTGGTGCCGGTCTGCGTAGCCCGTGGTGCCGGTCTGCGGCGACAGTGGTGCCGGTCTGCGTCGCCCGTGGTGCCGGTCTGCGTCGCCCGTGGTGTCGGTCTGCGTCGCCCGTGGTGCCGGTCTGCGTCGCCCGTGGTGCCGGTCTGCGTCGCCCGTGGTGCCGGTCTGCGTCGACAGTGGTGCCGGTCTGCGTCGCCCGTGGTGCCGGTCTGCGTCGCCCGTGGTGCCGGTCTGCGTAGCCCGTGGTGCCGCTCTGCGTCGACAGTGGTGCCGCTCTGCGTAGCCCGTGGTGCCGGTCTGCGTCGACAGTGGTGCCGGTCTGCGTAGCCCGTGGTGCCGGTCTGCGTCGCCCGTGGTGCCGGTCTGCGTCGCCCGTGGTGCCGGTCTGCGTCGACAGTGGTGCCGGTCTGCGTCGCCCGTGGTGCCGGTCTGCGTCGCCCGTGGTGCCGGTCTGCGTAGCCCGTGGTGCCGCACTGCGTAGCCCGTGGTGCCGGTCTGCGTCGACAGTGGTGCCGGTCTGCGTAGCCCGTGGTGCCGGTCTGCGTAGCCCGTGGTGCCGGTCTGCGTAGCCCGTGGTGCCGGTCTGCGTCGCCCGTGGTGCCGGTCTGCGTCGCCCGTGGTGCCGGTCTGCGTAGCCCGTGGTGCCGGTCTGCGTCGCCCGTGGTGCCGGTCTGCGTAGCCCGTGGTGCCGGTCTGCGTCGCCCGTGGTGCCGGTCTGCGTCGACAGTGGTGCCGGTCTGCGTCGCCCGTGGTGCCGCTCTGCGTCGCCCGTGGTGCCGGTCTGCGTCGCCCGTGGTGCCGGTCTGCGTCGCCCGTGGTGCCGCTCTGCGTAGCCCGTGGTGCCGGTCTGCGTCGACAGTGGTGCCGGTCTGCGTAGCCCGTGGTGCCGGTCTGCGTAGCCCGTGGTGCCGCTCTGCGTCGACAGTGGTGCCGGTCTGCGTCGCCCGTGGTGCCGCTCTGCGTCGCCCGTGGTGCCGGTCTGCGTCGCCCGTGGTGCCGGTCTGCGTCGCCCGTGGTGCCGGTCTGCGTCGCCCGTGGTGCCGGTCTGCGTAGCCCGTGGTGCCGGTCTGCGTCGACAGTGGTGCCGGTCTGCGTCGACAGTGGTGCCGGTCTGCGTAGCCCGTGGTGCCGGTCTGCGTAGCCCGTGGTGCCGGTCTGCGTAGCCCGTGGTGCCGGTCTGCGTAGCCCGTGGTGCCGGTCTGCGTCGACAGTGGTGCCGGTCTGCGTCGCCCGTGGTGCCGGTCTGCGTCGCCCGTGGTGCCGGTCTGCGTCGCCCGTGGTGCCGGTCTGCGTCGCCCGTGGTGCCGGTCTGCGTCGCCCGTGGTGCCGGTCTGCGTCGCCCGTGGTGCCGGTCTGCGTCGCCCGTGGTGCCGCTCTGCGTAGCCCGTGGTGCCGGTCTGCGTAGCCCGTGGTGCCGGTCTGCGTCGACAGTGGTGCCGGTCTGCGTCGCCCGTGGTGCCGGTCTGCGTCGCCCGTGGTGCCGGTCTGCGTCGACAGTGGTGCCGGTCTGCGTCGACAGTGGTCCCGGTCTGCGTCGACAGTGGTGCCGGTCTGCGTAGCCCGTGGTGCCGGTCTGCGTAGCCCGTGGTGCCGGTCTGCGTAGCCCGTGGTGCCGGTCTGCGTAGCCCGTGGTGCCGGTCTGCGTCGACAGTGGTGCCGGTCTGCGTCGCCCGTGGTGCCGCTCTGCGTCGCCCGTGGTGCCGCTCTGCGTCGACAGTGGTGCCGGTCTGCGTCGCCCGTGGTGCCGGTCTGCGTCGACAGTGGTGCCGGTCTGCGTCGCCCGTGGTGCCGCTCTGCGTCGCCCGTGGTGCCGGTCTGCGTCGCCCGTGGTGCCGCTCTGCGTCGCCCGTGGTGCCGGTCTGCGTCGCCCGTGGTGCCGGTCTGCGTCGCCCGTGGTGCCGGTCTGCGTAGCCCGTGGTGCCGGTCTGCGTAGCCCGTGGTGCCGCACTGCGTCGACAGTGGTGCCGGTCTGCGTAGCCCGTGGTGCCGGTCTGCGTAGCCCGTGGTGCCGGTCTGCGTAGCCCGTGGTGCCGGTCTGCGTCGACAGTGGTGCCGGTCTGCGTCGCCCGTGGTGCCGGTCTGCGTCGCCCGTGGTGCCGGTCTGCGTCGCCCGTGGTGCCGCTCTGCGTCGACAGTGGTGCCGGTCTGCGTCGCCCGTGGTGCCGGTCTGCGTCGCCCGTGGTGCCGGTCTGCGTCGCCCGTGGTGCCGGTCTGCGTAGCCCGTGGTGCCGCTCTGCGTAGCCCGTGGTGCCGGTCTGCGTCGCCCGTGGTGCCGGTCTGCGTCGCCCGTGGTGCCGGTCTGCGTAGCCCGTGGTGCCGGTCTGCGTCGACAGTGGTGCCGGTCTGCGTAGCCCGTGGTGCCGGTCTGCGTAGCCCGTGGTGCCGCTCTGCGTCGACAGTGGTGCCGGTCTGCGTCGCCCGTGGTGCCGGTCTGCGTCGCCCGTGGTGCCGCTCTGCGTCGCCCGTGGTGCCGCTCTGCGTCGCCCGTGGTGCCGGTCTGCGTAGCCCGTGGTGCCGCTCTGCGTCGACAGTGGTGCCGCTCTGCGTAGCCCGTGGTGCCGGTCTGCGTCGACAGTGGTGCCGGTCTGCGTAGCCCGTGGTGCCGGTCTGCGTCGCCCGTGGTGCCGCTCTGCGTCGCCCGTGGTGCCGGTCTGCGTCGCCCGTGGTGCCGGTCTGCGTCGCCCGTGGTGCCGGTCTGCGTAGCCCGTGGTGCCGCACTGCGTAGCCCGTGGTGCCGGTCTGCGTAGCCCGTGGTGCCGGTCTGCGTAGCCCGTGGTGCCGGTCTGCGTAGCCCGTGGTGCCGCTCTGCGTAGCCCGTGGTGCCGGTCTGCGTCGACAGTGGTGCCGGTCTGCGTAGCCCGTGGTGCCGGTCTGCGTAGCCCGTGGTGCCGCTCTGCGTCGACAGTGGTGCCGCTCTGCGTCGCCCGTGGTGCCGGTCTGCGTCGCCCGTGGTGCCGCTCTGCGTCGCCCGTGGTGCCGGTCTGCGTCGCCCGTGGTGCCGCTCTGCGTCGCCCGTGGTGCCGGTCTGCGTCGACAGTGGTGCCGGTCTGCGTCGCCCGTGGTGCCGGTCTGCGTCGCCCGTGGTGCCGGTCTGCGTCGCCCGTGGTGCCGGTCTGCGTCGCCCGTGGTGCCGGTCTGCGTAGCCCGTGGTGCCGGTCTGCGTCGACAGTGGTGCCGGTCTGCGTCGACAGTGGTGCCGGTCTGCGTAGCCCGTGGTGCCGGTCTGCGTAGCCCGTGGTGCCGGTCTGCGTCGACAGTGGTGCCGGTCTGCGTCGCCCGTGGTGCCGGTCTGCGTAGCCCGTGGTGCCGGTCTGCGTCGCCCGTGGTGCCGGTCTGCGTCGCCCGTGGTGCCGGTCTGCGTCGCCCGTGGTGCCGGTCTGCGTCGCCCGTGGTGCCGGTGTGCGTCGCCCGTGGTGCCGGTCTGCGTAGCCCGTGGTGCCGCTCTGCGTAGCCCGTGGTGCCGCTCTGCGTCGCCCGTGGTGCCGGTCTGCGTCGCCCGTGGTGCCGGTCTGCGTCGCCCGTGGTGCCGGTCTGCGTAGCCCGTGGTGCCGGTCTGCGTCGCCCGTGGTGCCGGTCTGCGTCGCCCGTGGTGCCGGTCTGCGTCGCCCGTGGTGCCGGTCTGCGTCGCCCGTGGTGCCGGTCTGCGTCGACAGTGGTGCCGGTCTGCGTCGACAGTGGTGCCGGTCTGCGTCGACAGTGGTGCCGGTCTGCGTAGCCCGTGGTGCCGGTCTGCGTAGCCCGTGGTGCCGGTCTGCGTCGACAGTGGTGCCGGTCTGCGTCGCCCGTGGTGCCGGTCTGCGTCGCCCGTGGTGCCGGTCTGCGTAGCCCGTGGTGCCGGTCTGCGTCGCCCGTGGTGCCGGTCTGCGTCGCCCGTGGTGCCGGTCTGCGTCGCCCGTGGTGCCGCTCTGCGTAGCCCGTGGTGCCGGTCTGCGTAGCCCGTGGTGCCGGTCTGCGTCGCCCGTGGTGCCGGTCTGCGTCGACAGTGGTGCCGGTCTGCGTCGACAGTGGTGCCGGTCTGCGTCGCCCGTGGTCCCGGTCTGCGTCGACAGTGGTGCCGGTCTGCGTAGCCCGTGGTGCCGGTCTGCGTAGCCCGTGGTGCCGGTCTGCGTAGCCCGTGGTGCCGGTCTGCGTAGCCCGTGGTGCCGGTCTGCGTCGACAGTGGTGCCGGTCTGCGTCGCCCGTGGTGCCGCTCTGCGTAGCCCGTGGTGCCGCTCTGCGTCGCCCGTGGTGCCGGTCTGCGTCGCCCGTGGTGCCGGTCTGCGTAGCCCGTGGTGCCGGTCTGCGTAGCCCGTGGTGCCGGTCTGCGTCGACAGTGGTGCCGGTCTGCGTCGCCCGTGGTGCCGGTCTGCGTCGACAGTGGTGCCGGTCTGCGTCGCCCGTGGTGCCGGTCTGCGTCGCCCGTGGTGCCGCTCTGCGTCGCCCGTGGTGCCGCTCTGCGTAGCCCGTGGTGCCGGTCTGCGTAGCCCGTGGTGCCGGTCTGCGTCGCCCGTGGTGCCGCTCTGCGTAGCCCGTGGTGCCGCTCTGCGTAGCCCGTGGTGCCGGTCTGCGTAGCCCGTGGTGCCGGTCTGCGTCGACAGTGGTGCCGGTCTGCGTCGACAGTGGTGCCGGTCTGCGTAGCCCGTGGTGCCGGTCTGCGTAGCACGTGGTGCCGCTCTGCGTCGACAGTGGTGCCGGTCTGCGTCGCCCGTGGTGCCGGACTGCGTAGCCCGTGGTGCCGGTCTGCGTAGCCCGTGGTGCCGCTCTGCGTCGACAGTGGTGCCGCTCTGCGTAGCCCGTGGTGCCGGTCTGCGTCGACAGTGGTGCCGGTCTGCGTAGCCCGTGGTGCCGGTCTGCGTCGCCCGTGGTGCCGCTCTGCGTCGCCAGTGGTGCCGGTCTGCGTCGCCCGTGGTGCCGGTCTGCGTCGCCCGTGGTGCCGGTCTGCGTCGCCCGTGGTGCCGGTCTGCGTCGCCCGTGGTGCCGGTCTGCGTCGACAGTGGTGTCGGTCTGCGTAGCCCGTGGTGCCGGTCTGCGTAGCCCGTGGTGCCGGTCTGCGTCGACAGTGGTGCCGGTCTGCGTCGCCCGTGGTGCCGGTCTGCGTCGCCCGTGGTGCCGGTCTGCGTAGCCCGTGGTGCCGCTCTGCGTCGACAGTGGTGCCGGTCTGCGTCGCCCGTGGTGCCGGTCTGCGTCGACAGTGGTGCCGGTCTGCGTAGCCCGTGGTGCCGGTCTGCGTAGCCCGTGGTGCCGGTCTGCGTAGCCCGTGGTGCCGGTCTGCGTCGACAGTGGTGCCGGTCTGCGTCGCCCGTGGTGCCGCTCTGCGTAGCCCGTGGTGCCGGTCTGCGTAGCCCGTGGTGCCGCTCTGCGTCGACAGTGGTGCCGGTCTGCGTCGCCCGTGGTGCCGGACTGCGTCGCCCGTGGTGCCGCTCTGCGTCGACAGTGGTGCCGGTCTGCGTCGACAGTGGTGCCGGTCTGCGTCGCCCGTGGTGCCGGTCTGCGTCGCCCGTGGTGCCGGTCTGCGTCGCCCGTGGTGCCGGTCTGCGTCGCCCGTGGTGCCGGTCTGCGTCGACAGTGGTGCCGGTCTGCGTCGACAGTGGTGCCGGTCTGCGTAGCCCGTGGTGCCGGTCTGCGTAGCCCGTGGTGCCGGTCTGCGTAGCCCGTCGTGCCGGTCTGCGTCGATAGTGGTGCCGCACTGCGTAGCCCGTGGTGCCGGTCTGCGTAGCCCGTGGTGCCGGTCTGCGTAGCCCGTGGTGCCGGTCTGCGTAGCCCGTGGTGCCGCTCTGCGTCGACAGTGGTGCCGGTCTGCGTCGCCCGTGGTGCCGGTCTGCGTCGCCCGTGGTGCCGGTCTGCGTCGCCCGTGGTGCCGGTCTGCGTCGCCCGTGGTGCCGGTCTGCGTCGCCCGTGGTGCCGCACTGCGTCGACAGTGGTGCCGGTCTGCGTAGCCCGTGGTGCCGGTCTGCGTAGCCCGTGGTGCCGGTCTGCGTAGCCCGTGGTGCCGGTCTGCGTAGCCCGTGGTGCCGCTCTGCGTCGACAGTGGTGCCGGTCTGCGTCGCCCGTGGTGCCGGTCTGCGTCGCCCGTGGTGCCGGTCTGCGTCGCCCGTGGTGCCGGTCTGCGTCGCCCGTGGTGCCGCTCTGCGTCGCCCGTGGTGCCGGTCTGCGTCGCCCGTGGTGCCGGTCTGCGTCGCCCGTGGTGCCGCTCTGCGTCGCCCTTGGTGCCGGTCTGCGTCGCCCGTGGTGCCGGTCTGCGTCGACAGTGGTGCCGGTCTGCGTCGCCCGTGGTGCCGGTCTGCGTCGCCCGTGGTGCCGGTCTGCGTCGACCGTGGTGCCGCTCTGCGTCGACCGTGGTGCCGCTCTGCGTCGCCCGTGGTGCCGGTCTGCGTCGACAGTGGTGCCGGTCTGCGTCGAAGGTCGATGGTCGACGCAGAGCGGAACCCACAGACAGGCACCACGGTCTGCATCGACCGTGGTGCCGGTCTGCGTCGACCGTGGTGCCGCTCAGCGTCGACCGTGGTTCTGCTCTGCGTCGACGGTCGATGGTCGACGCAGAGCAGAACCCGCAGACAGGCACTACGGTCTGCGTCGACCGTGGTGCCGGTCTGCGTCGACCGTGGTGCCGGTCTGCGTCGCCCGTGGTGCCGGTCTGCGTCGCCCGTGGTGCCGGTCTGCGTCGCCCGTGGTGCCGGTCTGCGTCGCCCGTGGTGCCGGTCTGCGTAGCCCGTGGTGCCGCACTGCGTCGACAGTGGTGCCGCACTGCGTAGCCCGTGGTGCCGCTCTGCGTAGCCCGTGGTGCCGCTCTGCGTAGCCCGTGGTGCCGGTCTGCGTAGCCCGTGGTGCCGCTCTGCGTCGACAGTGGTGCCGGTCTGCGTCGCCCGTGGTGCCGGTCTGCGTCGCCCGTGGTGCCGGTCTGCGTAGCCCGTGGTGCCGGTCTGCGTCGCCCGTGGTACCGGTCTGCGTAGCCCGTGGTGCCGGTCTGCGTCGCCCGTGGTGCCGCTCTGCGTCGACAGTGGTGCCGGTCTGCGTCGAAGGTCGATGGTCGACGCAGAGCGGAACCCACAGACAGGCACCACGGTCTGCGTCGACCGTGGTGCCGGTCTGCGTCGACCGTGGTGCCGCTCAGCGTCGACCGTGGTGCTGCTCTGCGTCGACGGTCGATGGTCGACGCAGAGCAGAACCCGCAGACAGGCACCACGGTCTGCGTTGCCCGTGGTGCCGGTCTGCGTCGCCCGTGGTGCCGGTCTGCGTCGCCCGTGGTGCCGCTCTGCGTCGCCCGTGGTGCCGGTCTGCGTCGACAGTGGTGCCGGTCTGCGTAGCCCGTGGTGCCGGTCTGCGTCGCCCGTGGTGCCGGTCTGCGTCGCCCGTGGTGCCGGTCTGCGTCGCCCGTGGTGCCGCTCTGCGTCGCCCGTGGTGCCGGTCTGCGTCGCCCGTGGTGCCGGTCTGCGTCGCCCGTGGTGCCGGTCTGCGTCGCCCGTGGTGCCGGTCTGCGTCGACAGTGGTGCCGGTCTGCGTCGCCCGTGGTGCCGCTCTGCGTCGCCCGTGGTGCCGGTCTGCGTCGCCCGTGGTGCCGGTCTGCGTCGCCCGTGGTGCCGGTCTGCGTCGACCGTGGTGCCGCTCTGCGTCGACCGTGGTGCCGCTCTGCGTCGCCCGTGGTGCCGGTCTGCGTCGACAGTGGTGCCGGTCTGCGTCGAAGGTCGATGGTCGACGCAGAGCGGAACCCACAGACAGGCACCACGGTCTGCGTCGACCGTGGTGCCGGTCTGCGTCGACCGTGGTGCCGCTCAGCGTCGACCGTGGTTCTGCTCTGCGTCGACGGTCGATGGTCGACGCAGAGCAGAACCCGCAGACAGGCACTACGGTCTGCGTCGACCGTGGTGCCGGTCTGCGTCGCCCGTGGTGCCGGTCTGCGTCGCCCGTGGTGCCGCTCTGCGTCGCCCGTGGTGCCGGTCTGCGTCGCCCGTGGTGCCGGTCTGCGTCGCCCGTGGTGCCGCTCTGCGTCGCCCGTGGTGCCGCTCTGCGTCGACCGTGGTGCCGCTCTGCGTCGTCCGTGGTGCCGGTCTGCGTCGACCGTGGTGCCGGTCTGCGTCGACCGTGGTGCCGGTCTGCGTCGACCGTGGTGCCGGTCTGCGTCGTCCGTGGTGCCGCTCTGCGTCGTCCGTGGTGCCGCTCTGCGTCGACCGTGGTGCCGGTGCCGGTCTGCGTCGACCGTGGTGCCGGTCTGCGTCGACAGTGGTGCCGGTCTGCGTCGAAGGTCGATGGTCGACGCAGAGCGGAACCCACAGACAGGCACCACGGTCTGCGTCGACCGTGGTGCCGGTCTGCGTCGACCGTGGTGCCGCTCAGCGTCGACCGTGGTTCTGCTCTGCGTCGACGGTCGATGGTCGACGCAGAGCAGAACCCGCAGACAGGCACCACGGTCTGCGTCGACCGTGGTGCCGGTCAGCGTCGACCGTGGTGCCGGTCTGCGTCGCCCGTGGTGCCGCTCTGCGTCGCCCGTGGTGCCGGTCTGCGTCGCCCGTGGTGCCGGTCTGCGTCGCCCGTGGTGCCGCTCTGCGTCGACCGTGGTGCCGGTCTGCGTCGACCGTGGTGCCGGTCTGCGTCGCCCGTGGTGCCGCTCTGCGTCGCCCGTGGTGCCGGTCTGCGTCGACCGTGGTGCCGGTCTGCGTCGCCCGTGGTGCCGCTCTGCGTCGCCCGTGGTGCCGGTCTGCGTCGCCCGTGGTGCCGCTCTGCGTCGCCCGTGGTGCCGGTCTGCGTCGACAGTGGTGCCGGTCTGCGTCGAAGGTCGATGGTCGACGAACAGCGGAACCCACAGACAGGCACCACGGTCTGTGTCGACCGTGGTGCCGGTCTGCGTCGACCGTGGTGCCGCTCAGCGTCGACCGTGGTGCTGCTCTGCGTCGACGGTCGATGGTCGACGCAGAGCAGAACCCGCAGACAGGCACCACGGTCTGCGTCGCCCGTGGTGCCGCTCTGCGTCGCCCGTGGTGCCGCTCTGCTTCGCCCGTGGTGCCGCTCTGCGTCGCCCGTGGTGCCGGTCTGCGCCGCCCGTGGTGCCGCTCTGCGTCGAAGGTCGATGGTCGACGCAGAGCGGAACCCACAGACAGGCACCACGGTCTGCGTCGACCGTGGTGCCGGTCTGCGTTGACCGTGGTGCCGGTCTGCGTCGACCGTGGTGCCGCTCAGCGTCGACCGTGGTGCCGCTCTGCGTCGACGGTCGATGGTCGACGCAGAGCAGAACCCACAGACAGGCACCACGGTCTGCGTCGACCGCGGTGCCGGTCAGCGTCGACCGTGGTGCCGGTCTGCGTCGCCCGTGGTGCCGGTCTGCGTCGCCCGTGGTGCCGCACTGCGTAGCCCGTGGTGCCGGTCTGCGTCGCCCATGGTGCCGCTCTGCGTCGCCCGTGGTGCCGGTTTCCGTCGCCCGTGGTGCCCGCAGCCTGATCTCCGATGACCTTGGTGCTGTTCTTCGTCGACCGTCGTGCTGGTCTCCAATGACCTCGGTGCTTGTGTCCGTCAACCTAGGTGATGATCTCCGATGACCTACGTGCTGATCTTCATCGACCATGGTGCTCATATCCGATGACCTTGGTGTTGGTCTGCGTCGAACTTGGTGCTGGTCTCTGATGACCTTGTTGCTGGTCTGCATCGAACTTGGTGGTGTTCTATCTCGACCTTGGTACTGGTCTCCGATGACCTTGGTGCTGGTCTCCGTCGTCCTTGGTGCTCGTCTCTGATGACCTAGGTGATGATGTCCGTCGACCTTGGTGCTGGTCTCTGATGACCTTGGTGCTGGTGTCCGATGAACTTGGTGCTGTTCTCCGTCAACCTTGGTGCTGGTCTCCGTCGACCTTGGTGCTGGTCTCCGATGACCACGGTGCTGGTCTCCAACGACCTAGGTGCTGGTCTCCGATGACCTCGGTGCTGATCTCCATCGACCATGGTGCTGATCTCCGATGACCTTGGTGCTGGTCTGCGTCGAATTTGGTGCTGATCTCCAATGACCTTGGTACTGGTGTGCGTCGAACTTGCTGTTCTATGTCGACCTTGGTGCTGGTCTCCGATGACCTAGGTGATGATCTCCGTCGACCTTGGTGCTGGTCTCTGATAACCTTGGTGCTGGTCTCCGATGAACTTGGTGCTGTTCTCCGTCGACCTTCATGCTGGTCTCCGATGACCTTGGTGCTGGTCTCCGATGACCTTGGTATTGGTCTCCGTCGACCTTGGTGCTGATCTGACGATCTTGGTGCTTGTCTCCGATGAACTTGGTGCTGTTCTCCGTCGACCTTGGTGCTGGTCTCCGATGAACTTGGTGCTGTTCTCCGTCGACCTTCGTGCTGGACTCCGATGACCTTGGTGCTGGTCTCTGATGACCTTGGTGCAGGTGTCTGTCGACCTTGGTGCTGGTCTCTAATGACCTTGGTACTAGTCTCCGATGAACTTGGTGCTGTTCTCCGCCGACCTTGGTGCTGGTGTCCGATGAACTTGGTGCTGTTCTCCGTCGACCTTGGTGCTGGTCTCCGATGACCTCGGTGCTGGTCTCCGTCGACCTAGGTGATGATCTCCGATGACCTAGGTGCTGATGTCCATCGACTATGGTGCTGATCTCCGATGACCTTCGTGCTGGTCTGCGTCGAACTTGGTGCTAGTCTCCGATGACCTTGGTGCTGGTCTGCGTCGAACTTCGTGCTGTTCTCTATCGACCTTGGTGCTGGTCTCCGTCGACCTTGATACTGGTCTCCGATGACCTAGTTCATGATCTCCGTCGAACTTGGTGCTGGTCTCTGATGACCTTGGTGCTGGTCTCCGATGAACTTGGTGCTGTTCTCCGTCGACCTTCGTGATGTTCTCAGATGTCCTTGGTGCTGGTCTCCGATGACCTTGGTGCTGGTCTGCGTCGAACTTGGTGCTGTTCTCTGTCGACCTTGGTGCTGGTCTCTGATGACCTTGGTGCTGGTCTCCGTCGACCTTGATACTGGTCTACGATGACCTAGTTCATGATCTCCGTCGACCTTGGCGCTGGTCTCCGATGACCTCGGTGCTGGTCTCCTTCAACTTAGGTGATGATCTCCGATGACCTAGGTGCTGATATCCATCGACCATGGTGCTGATCTCGGATGACCTTGGTGCTGGTCTGTGTCGAACTTGGTGCTGATCTCGGATGACCTTGGTGCTGGTCTGCGTCGAACTTGGTGCTGTTCTCAGTCGACCTTGGTGCTGGTCTCAGATGACCTTGGTGCTGGTCTCCGATGAACTTGGTGCTGTTCTCCGTCGACCTTGGTGCTGGTCTCTCCGATGAACTTGGTGCTGTTCTCCGTCGACCTTGGTGCTGGTCTCCGTCGACCTTGGTGCTGGTCTCTGATGACCTTGGTGCTGCTCTCCGATGAACTTGGTGCTGGTCTCCGTCGACCTTGCTGCTGGTCTCCGATGAACTTGTTGCTGTTCTCCGTCGACCTTGGTGCTGGTCTCCAATGACCTCGGTGCTGGTCTCATTCGACCTAGGTAATGATCTCCGATGACCTAGGTGCTGATCTCCATCGACCATGGTGCTGATCTCCGATGGCCTTGGTGCTAGTCTGTGTCGAACTTGGTGCTGCTCTCCGATGACCTTGGTGCTGGTCTGTGTCGATCTTGGTGCTGTTCTCTGTCGACCTTGGAGCTGGTCTCCGATGACCTTGGTGCTGGTCTCCATCGAACTTGGTGCTAGTCTGCGTCGAACTTGGTGCTGGTCTCCGATGACCTTGGTGCTGGTCTGCGTCGAACTTGGTGCTGTTCTGTGTCGACCTTGGTGCTGGTCTCCGGTGACCTTGGTGCTGGTCTCCGATGAACTTGGTGCTGTTCTCCGTCGACCTTGGTGCTGGTCTCTCCGATGAACTTGGTGCTGTTCTCCGTCGACCTTGGTGCTGGTCTCCGTCGACCTTGGTGCTGGTCTCTGATGACCTTGGTGCTGCTCTCCGATGAACTTGGTGCTGGTCTCCGTCGACCTTGCTGCTGGTCTCCGATGAACTTGTTGCTGTTCTCCGTCGACCTTGGTGCTGGTCTCCAATGACCTCGGTGCTGGTCTCATTCGACCTAGGTAATGATCTCCGATGACCTAGGTGCTGATCTCCATCGACCATGGTGCTGATCTCCGATGGCCTTGGTGCTAGTCTGTGTCGAACTTGGTGCTGCTCTCCGATGACCTTGGTGCTGGTCTGTGTCGATCTTGGTGCTGTTCTCTGTCGACCTTGGTGCTGGTCTCCGATGACCTTGGTGCTGGTCTCCATCGAACTTGGTGCTGGTCTGCGTCGAACTTGGTGCTGGTCTCCGATGACCTTGGTGCTGGTCTCCGATGAACTTGGTGCTGTTCTCCGTCGACCTTGGTGCTGGACTCCGATGAACTTGGTGCTGTTCTCCGTCGACCTTGGTGCTGGTCTCCGATGACCTCGGTGCTGGTCTCCTTCAACTTAGGTGATGATCTCCGATGACCTAGGTGCTGATATCCATCGACCATGGTGCTGATCTCGGATGACCTTGGTGCTGGTCTGTGTCGAACTTGGTGCTGATCTCGGATGACCTTGGTGCTGGTCTGCGTCGAACTTGGTGCTGTTCTCTGTCGACCTTGGTGCTGGTCTCAGATGACCTTGGTGCTGGTCTCCGATGAACTTGGTGCTGTTCTCCGTCGACCTTGGTGCTGGTCTCTCCGATGAACTTGGTGCTGTTCTCCGTCGACCTTGGTGCTGGTCTCCGATGGCCTCGGTGCTGGTCTCCGTCGATCTAGGTGAAGATCTCCGATGACCTAGGTGCTGATATCCATCGACCAGGGTGCAGATCTCCGATGACCTTGGTGCTGTTCTCCGTCGACCTTGGTGCTGGTCTCCGATGAACTTGGTGCTGTTCTCCGTCGACCTTGGTGCTGGTCTCCGATGACCTCGGTGCTGGTCTCCTTCGACCTAGGTGATGATCTCCGATGACCTCGGTGCTGGTCTCCTTCGACCTAGGTGATGATCTCCGATGACCTAGGTGCTGATATCCATCGACCATGGTGCTGATCTCGGATGACCTTTGTGCTGGTCTGCGTCGAACCTGCAACCTGCAAGCTTCAGAACAAAAGCTAAGTGATTTTTCTGTGAATTTGATTAATAATTTGTCATGGCGTTATTGTTTAATGTTTGAATTATTAGTAAATTATTGAGAGGGCTCAAAGATGATTTGTCCGTTGAATGCACGGAAAAACCGCTTATCTTTTCTGTGGACAGAGTGATTTTTCTGTGTGATTGACTGATAATTTATCATCGTGTTATTGCTTAATTATTGAATTATTAGTGAAGGACAGAGAGGGCCGACAGAGAGGGCCCAGAAACACCTAGAAACCGGCCGAAACCGCGCACAAATCGACCGTTGAAGTTATGCAACACTTAGCGGACCCTTCCTGACTGTGAGCTGGGTGGGGGCAGCATTTGAAATCGTGTAGTGGGGCTGAATGAATCCGCCAGGTGTTAAGATCATCTGGTCAGTTTTTACAGGCAACCTGCAAGCTTCAGAACAAAAGCTAAGTGATTTTTCTGTGAATTTGATTAATAATTTGTCATGGCGTTATTGTTTAATGTTTGAATTATTAGTAAATTATTGAGAGGGCTCAAAGATGATTTGTCCGTTGAATGCACGGAAAAACCGCTTATCTTTTCTGTGGACAGAGTGATTTTTCTGTGTGATTGACTGATAATTTATCATCGTGTTATTGCTTAATTATTGAATTATTAGTGAAGGACAGAGAGGGCCGACAGAGAGGGCCCAGAAACACCTAGAAACCGGCCGAAACCGCGCACAAAACGACCGTTGAAGTTATGCAACACTTAGCGGACCCTTCCTGACTGTGAGCTGGGTGGGGGCAGCATTTGAAATCGTGTAGTGGGGCTGAATGAATCCGCCAGGTGTTAAGATCATCTGGTCAGTTTTTACAGGCAACCTGCAAGCTTCAGAACAAAAGCTAAGTGATTTTTCTGTGAATTTGATTAATAATTTGTCATGGCGTTATTGTTTAATGTTTGAATTATTAGTAAATTATTGAGAGGGCTCAAAGATGATTTGTCCGTTGAATGCACGGAAAAACCGCTTATCTTTTCTGTGGACAGAGTGATTTTTCTGTGTGATTGACTGATAATTTATCATCGTGTTATTGCTTAATTATTGAATTATTAGTGAAGGACAGAGAGGGCCGACAGAGAGGGCCCAGAAACACCTAGAAACCGGCCGAAACCGCGCACAAATCGACCGTTGAAGTTATGCAACACTTAGCGGACCCTTCCTGACTGTGAGCTGGGTGGGGGCAGCATTTGAAATCGTGTAGTGGGGCTGAATGAATCCGCCAGGTGTTAAGATCATCTGGTCAGTTTTTACAGGCAACCTGCAAGCTTCAGAACAAAAGCTAAGTGATTTTTCTGTGAATTTGATTAATAATTTGTCATGGCGTTATTGTTTAATGTTTGAATTATTAGTAAATTATTGAGAGGGCTCAAAGATGATTTGTCCGTTGAATGCACGGAAAAACCGCTTATCTTTTCTGTGGACAGACTGATTTTTCTGTGTGATTGACTGATAATTTATCATCGTGTTATTGCTTAATTATTGAATTATTAGTGAAGGACAGAGAGGGCCGACAGAGAGGGCCCAGAAACACCTAGAAACCGGCCGAAACCGCGCACAAATCGACCGTTGAAGTTATGCAACACTTAGCGGACCCTTCCTGACTGTGAGCTGGGTGGGGGCAGCATTTGAAATCGTGTAGTGGGGCTGAATGAATCCGCCAGGTGTTAAGATCATCTGGTCAGTTTTTACAGGCAACCTGCAAGCTTCAGAACAAAAGCTAAGTGATTTTTCTGTGAATTTGATTAATAATTTGTCATGGCGTTATTGTTTAATGTTTGAATTATTAGTAAATTATTGAGAGGGCTCAAAGATGATTTGTCCGTTGAATGCACGGAAAAACCGCTTATCTTTTCTGTGGACAGAGTGATTTTTCTGTGTGATTGACTGATAATTTATCATCGTGTTATTGCTTAATTATTGAATTATTAGTGAAGGACAGAGAGGGCCGACAGAGAGGGCCCAGAAACACCTAGAAACCGGCCGAAACCGCGCACAAATCGACCGTTGAAGTTATGCAACACTTAGCGGACCCTTCCTGACTGTGAGCTGGGTGGGGGCAGCATTTGAAATCGTGTAGTGGGGCTGAATGAATCCGCCAGGTGTTAAGATCATCTGGTCAGTTTTTACAGGCAACCTGCAAGCTTCAGAACAAAAGCTAAGTGATTTTTCTGTGAATTTGATTAATAATTTGTCATGGCGTTATTGTTTAATGTTTGAATTATTAGTAAATTATTGAGAGGGCTCAAAGATGATTTGTCCGTTGAATGCACGGAAAAACCGCTTATCTTTTCTGTGGACAGAGTGATTTTTCTGTGTGATTGACTGATAATTTATCATCGTGTTATTGCTTAATTATTGAATTATTAGTGAAGGACAGAGAGGGCCGACAGAGAGGGCCCAGAAACACCTAGAAACCGGCCGAAACCGCGCACAAATCGACCGTTGAAGTTATGCAACACTTAGCGGACCCTTCCTGACTGTGAGCTGGGTGGGGGCAGCATTTGAAATCGTGTAGTGGGGCTGAATGAATCCGCCAGGTGTTAAGATCATCTGGTCAGTTTTTACAGGCAACCTGCAAGCTTCAGAACAAAAGCTAAGTGATTTTTCTGTGAATTTGATTAATAATTTGTCATGGCGTTATTGTTTAATGTTTGAATTATTAGTAAATTATTGAGAGGGCTCAAAGATGATTTGTCCGTTGAATGCACGGAAAAACCGCTTATCTTTTCTGTGGACAGACTGATTTTTCTGTGTGATTGACTGATAATTTATCATCGTGTTATTGCTTAATTATTGAATTATTAGTGAAGGACAGAGAGGGCCGACAGAGAGGGCCCAGAAACACCTAGAAACCGGCCGAAACCGCGCACAAATCGACCGTTGAAGTTATGCAACACTTAGCGGACCCTTCCTGACTGTGAGCTGGGTGGGGGCAGCATTTGAAATCGTGTAGTGGGGCTGAATGAATCCGCCAGGTGTTAAGATCATCTGGTCAGTTTTTACAGGCAACCTGCAAGCTTCAGAACAAAAGCTAAGTGATTTTTCTGTGAATTTGATTAATAATTTGTCATGGCGTTATTGTTTAATGTTTGAATTATTAGTAAATTATTGAGAGGGCTCAAAGATGATTTGTCCGTTGAATGCACGGAAAAACCGCTTATCTTTTCTGTGGACAGAGTGATTTTTCTGTGTGATTGACTGATAATTTATCATCGTGTTATTGCTTAATTATTGAATTATTAGTGAAGGACAGAGAGGGCCGACAGAGAGGGCCCAGAAACACCTAGAAACCGGCCGAAACCGCGCACAAATCGACCGTTGAAGTTATGCAACACTTAGCGGACCCTTCCTGACTGTGAGCTGGGTGGGGGCAGCATTTGAAATCGTGTAGTGGGGCTGAATGAATCCGCCAGGTGTTAAGATCATCTGGTCAGTTTTTACAGGCAACCTGCAAGCTTCAGAACAAAAGCTAAGTGATTTTTCTGTGAATTTGATTAATAATTTGTCATGGCGTTATTGTTTAATGTTTGAATTATTAGTAAATTATTGAGAGGGCTCAAAGATGATTTGTCCGTTGAATGCACGGAAAAACCGCTTATCTTTTCTGTGGACAGAGTGATTTTTCTGTGTGATTGACTGATAATTTATCATCGTGTTATTGCTTAATTATTGAATTATTAGTGAAGGACAGAGAGGGCCGACAGAGAGGGCCCAGAAACACCTAGAAACCGGCCGAAACCGCGCACAAATCGACCGTTGAAGTTATGCAACACTTAGCGGACCCTTCCTGACTGTGAGCTGGGTGGGGGCAGCATTTGAAATCGTGTAGTGGGGCTGAATGAATCCGCCAGGTGTTAAGATCATCTGGTCAGTTTTTACAGGCAACCTGCAAGCTTCAGAACAAAAGCTAAGTGATTTTTCTGTGAATTTGATTAATAATTTGTCATGGCGTTATTGTTTAATGTTTGAATTATTAGTAAATTATTGAGAGGGCTCAAAGATGATTTGTCCGTTGAATGCACGGAAAAACCGCTTATCTTTTCTGTGGACAGAGTGATTTTTCTGTGTGATTGACTGATAATTTATCATCGTGTTATTGCTTAATTATTGAATTATTAGTGAAGGACAGAGAGGGCCGACAGAGAGGGCCCAGAAACACCTAGAAACCGGCCGAAACCGCGCACAAAACGACCGTTGAAGTTATGCAACACTTAGCGGACCCTTCCTGACTGTGAGCTGGGTGGGGGCAGCATTTGAAATCGTGTAGTGGGGCTGAATGAATCCGCCAGGTGTTAAGATCATCTGGTCAGTTTTTACAGGCAACCTGCAAGCTTCAGAACAAAAGCTAAGTGATTTTTCTGTGAATTTGATTAATAATTTGTCATGGCGTTATTGTTTAATGTTTGAATTATTAGTAAATTATTGAGAGGGCTCAAAGATGATTTGTCCGTTGAATGCACGGAAAAACCGCTTATCTTTTCTGTGGACAGAGTGATTTTTCTGTGTGATTGACTGATAATTTATCATCGTGTTATTGCTTAATTATTGAATTATTAGTGAAGGACAGAGAGGGCCGACAGAGAGGGCCCAGAAACACCTAGAAACCGGCCGAAACCGCGCACAAATCGACCGTTGAAGTTATGCAACACTTAGCGGACCCTTCCTGACTGTGAGCTGGGTGGGGGCAGCATTTGAAATCGTGTAGTGGGGCTGAATGAATCCGCCAGGTGTTAAGATCATCTGGTCAGTTTTTACAGGCAACCTGCAAGCTTCAGAACAAAAGCTAAGTGATTTTTCTGTGAATTTGATTAATAATTTGTCATGGCGTTATTGTTTAATGTTTGAATTATTAGTAAATTATTGAGAGGGCTCAAAGATGATTTGTCCGTTGAATGCACGGAAAAACCGCTTATCTTTTCTGTGGACAGACTGATTTTTCTGTGTGATTGACTGATAATTTATCATCGTGTTATTGCTTAATTATTGAATTATTAGTGAAGGACAGAGAGGGCCGACAGAGAGGGCCCAGAAACACCTAGAAACCGGCCGAAACCGCGCACAAATCGACCGTTGAAGTTATGCAACACTTAGCGGACCCTTCCTGACTGTGAGCTGGGTGGGGGCAGCATTTGAAATCGTGTAGTGGGGCTGAATGAATCCGCCAGGTGTTAAGATCATCTGGTCAGTTTTTACAGGCAACCTGCAAGCTTCAGAACAAAAGCTAAGTGATTTTTCTGTGAATTTGATTAATAATTTGTCATGGCGTTATTGTTTAATGTTTGAATTATTAGTAAATTATTGAGAGGGCTCAAAGATGATTTGTCCGTTGAATGCACGGAAAAACCGCTTATCTTTTCTGTGGACAGAGTGATTTTTCTGTGTGATTGACTGATAATTTATCATCGTGTTATTGCTTAATTATTGAATTATTAGTGAAGGACAGAGAGGGCCGACAGAGAGGGCCCAGAAACACCTAGAAACCGGCCGAAACCGCGCACAAATCGACCGTTGAAGTTATGCAACACTTAGCGGACCCTTCCTGACTGTGAGCTGGGTGGGGGCAGCATTTGAAATCGTGTAGTGGGGCTGAATGAATCCGCCAGGTGTTAAGATCATCTGGTCAGTTTTTACAGGCAACCTGCAAGCTTCAGAACAAAAGCTAAGTGATTTTTCTGTGAATTTGATTAATAATTTGTCATGGCGTTATTGTTTAATGTTTGAATTATTAGTAAATTATTGAGAGGGCTCAAAGATGATTTGTCCGTTGAATGCACGGAAAAACCGCTTATCTTTTCTGTGGACAGAGTGATTTTTCTGTGTGATTGACTGATAATTTATCATCGTGTTATTGCTTAATTATTGAATTATTAGTGAAGGACAGAGAGGGCCGACAGAGAGGGCCCAGAAACACCTAGAAACCGGCCGAAACCGCGCACAAATCGACCGTTGAAGTTATGCAACACTTAGCGGACCCTTCCTGACTGTGAGCTGGGTGGGGGCAGCATTTGAAATCGTGTAGTGGGGCTGAATGAATCCGCCAGGTGTTAAGATCATCTGGTCAGTTTTTACAGGCAACCTGCAAGCTTCAGAACAAAAGCTAAGTGATTTTTCTGTGAATTTGATTAATAATTTGTCATGGCGTTATTGTTTAATGTTTGAATTATTAGTAAATTATTGAGAGGGCTCAAAGATGATTTGTCCGTTGAATGCACGGAAAAACCGCTTATCTTTTCTGTGGACAGACTGATTTTTCTGTGTGATTGACTGATAATTTATCATCGTGTTATTGCTTAATTATTGAATTATTAGTGAAGGACAGAGAGGGCCGACAGAGAGGGCCCAGAAACACCTAGAAACCGGCCGAAACCGCGCACAAATCGACCGTTGAAGTTATGCAACACTTAGCGGACCCTTCCTGACTGTGAGCTGGGTGGGGGCAGCATTTGAAATCGTGTAGTGGGGCTGAATGAATCCGCCAGGTGTTAAGATCATCTGGTCAGTTTTTACAGGCAACCTGCAAGCTTCAGAACAAAAGCTAAGTGATTTTTCTGTGAATTTGATTAATAATTTGTCATGGCGTTATTGTTTAATGTTTGAATTATTAGTAAATTATTGAGAGGGCTCAAAGATGATTTGTCCGTTGAATGCACGGAAAAACCGCTTATCTTTTCTGTGGACAGACTGATTTTTCTGTGTGATTGACTGATAATTTATCATCGTGTTATTGCTTAATTATTGAATTATTAGTGAAGGACAGAGAGGGCCGACAGAGAGGGCCCAGAAACACCTAGAAACCGGCCGAAACCGCGCACAAATCGACCGTTGAAGTTATGCAACACTTAGCGGACCCTTCCTGACTGTGAGCTGGGTGGGGGCAGCATTTGAAATCGTGTAGTGGGGCTGAATGAATCCGCCAGGTGTTAAGATCATCTGGTCAGTTTTTACAGGCAACCTGCAAGCTTCAGAACAAAAGCTAAGTGATTTTTCTGTGAATTTGATTAATAATTTGTCATGGCGTTATTGTTTAATGTTTGAATTATTAGTAAATTATTGAGAGGGCTCAAAGATGATTTGTCCGTTGAATGCACGGAAAAACCGCTTATCTTTTCTGTGGACAGAGTGATTTTTCTGTGTGATTGACTGATAATTTATCATCGTGTTATTGCTTAATTATTGAATTATTAGTGAAGGACAGAGAGGGCCGACAGAGAGGGCCCAGAAACACCTAGAAACCGGCCGAAACCGCGCACAAATCGACCGTTGAAGTTATGCAACACTTAGCGGACCCTTCCTGACTGTGAGCTGGGTGGGGGCAGCATTTGAAATCGTGTAGTGGGGCTGAATGAATCCGCCAGGTGTTAAGATCATCTGGTCAGTTTTTACAGGCAACCTGCAAGCTTCAGAACAAAAGCTAAGTGATTTTTCTGTGAATTTGATTAATAATTTGTCATGGCGTTATTGTTTAATGTTTGAATTATTAGTAAATGATTGAGAGGGCTCAAAGATGATTTGTCCGTTGAATGCACGGAAAAACCGCTTATCTTTTCTGTGGACAGAGTGATTTTTCTGTGTGATTGACTGATAATTTATCATCGTGTTATTGCTTAATTATTGAATTATTAGTGAAGGACAGAGAGGGCCGACAGAGAGGGCCCAGAAACACCTAGAAACCGGCCGAAACCGCGCACAAATCGACCGTTGAAGTTATGCAACACTTAGCGGACCCTTCCTGACTGTGAGCTGGGTGGGGGCAGCATTTGAAATCGTGTAGTGGGGCTGAATGAATCCGCCAGGTGTTAAGATCATCTGGTCAGTTTTTACAGGCAACCTGCAAGCTTCAGAACAAAAGCTAAGTGATTTTTCTGTGAATTTGATTAATAATTTGTCATGGCGTTATTGTTTAATGTTTGAATTATTAGTAAATTATTGAGAGGGCTCAAAGATGATTTGTCCTGTTGAATGCACGGAAAAACCGCTTATCTTTTCTGTGGACAGAGTGATTTTTCTGTGTGATTGACTGATAATTTATCATCGTGTTATTGCTTAATTATTGAATTATTAGTGAAGGACAGAGAGGGCCGACAGAGAGGGCCCAGAAACACCTAGAAACCGGCCGAAACCGCGCACAAATCGACCGTTGAAGTTATGCAACACTTAGCGGACCCTTCCTGACTGTGAGCTGGGTGGGGGCAGCATTTGAAATCGTGTAGTGGGGCTGAATGAATCCGCCAGGTGTTAAGATCATCTGGTCAGTTTTTACAGGCAACCTGCAAGCTTCAGAACAAAAGCTAAGTGATTTTTCTGTGAATTTGATTAATAATTTGTCATGGCGTTATTGTTTAATGTTTGAATTATTAGTAAATTATTGAGAGGGCTCAAAGATGATTTGTCCGTTGAATGCACGGAAAAACCGCTTATCTTTTCTGTGGACAGAGTGATTTTTCTGTGTGATTGACTGATAATTTATCATCGTGTTATTGCTTAATTATTGAATTATTAGTGAAGGACAGAGAGGGCCGACAGAGAGGGCCCAGAAACACCTAGAAACCGGCCGAAACCGCGCACAAATCGACCGTTGAAGTTATGCAACACTTAGCGGACCCTTCCTGACTGTGAGCTGGGTGGGGGCAGCATTTGAAATCGTGTAGTGGGGCTGAATGAATCCGCCAGGTGTTAAGATCATCTGGTCAGTTTTTACAGGCAACCTGCAAGCTTCAGAACAAAAGCTAAGTGATTTTTCTGTGAATTTGATTAATAATTTGTCATGGCGTTATTGTTTAATGTTTGAATTATTAGTAAATTATTGAGAGGGCTCAAAGATGATTTGTCCGTTGAATGCACGGAAAAACCGCTTATCTTTTCTGTGGACAGAGTGATTTTTCTGTGTGATTGACTGATAATTTATCATCGTGTTATTGCTTAATTATTGAATTATTAGTGAAGGACAGAGAGGGCCGACAGAGAGGGCCCAGAAACACCTAGAAACCGGCCGAAACCGCGCACAAATCGACCGTTGAAGTTATGCAACACTTAGCGGACCCTTCCTGACTGTGAGCTGGGTGGGGGCAGCATTTGAAATCGTGTAGTGGGGCTGAATGAATCCGCCAGGTGTTAAGATCATCTGGTCAGTTTTTACAGGCAACCTGCAAGCTTCAGAACAAAAGCTAAGTGATTTTTCTGTGAATTTGATTAATAATTTGTCATGGCGTTATTGTTTAATGTTTGAATTATTAGTAAATTATTGAGAGGGCTCAAAGATGATTTGTCCGTTGAATGCACGGAAAAACCGCTTATCTTTTCTGTGGACAGAGTGATTTTTCTGTGTGATTGACTGATAATTTATCATCGTGTTATTGCTTAATTATTGAATTATTAGTGAAGGACAGAGAGGGCCGACAGAGAGGGCCCAGAAACACCTAGAAACCGGCCGAAACCGCGCACAAATCGACCGTTGAAGTTATGCAACACTTAGCGGACCCTTCCTGACTGTGAGCTGGGTGGGGGCAGCATTTGAAATCGTGTAGTGGGGCTGAATGAATCCGCCAGGTGTTAAGATCATCTGGTCAGTTTTTACAGGCAACCTGCAAGCTTCAGAACAAAAGCTAAGTGATTTTTCTGTGAATTTGATTAATAATTTGTCATGGCGTTATTGTTTAATGTTTGAATTATTAGTAAATGATTGAGAGGGCTCAAAGATGATTTGTCCGTTGAATGCACGGAAAAACCGCTTATCTTTTCTGTGGACAGAGTGATTTTTCTGTGTGATTGACTGATAATTTATCATCGTGTTATTGCTTAATTATTGAATTATTAGTGAAGGACAGAGAGGGCCGACAGAGAGGGCCCAGAAACACCTAGAAACCGGCCGAAACCGCGCACAAATCGACCGTTGAAGTTATGCAACACTTAGCGGACCCTTCCTGACTGTGAGCTGGGTGGGGGCAGCATTTGAAATCGTGTAGTGGGGCTGAATGAATCCGCCAGGTGTTAAGATCATCTGGTCAGTTTTTACAGGCAACCTGCAAGCTTCAGAACAAAAGCTAAGTGATTTTTCTGTGAATTTGATTAATAATTTGTCATGGCGTTATTGTTTAATGTTTGAATTATTAGTAAATTATTGAGAGGGCTCAAAGATGATTTGTCCGTTGAATGCACGGAAAAACCGCTTATCTTTTCTGTGGACAGAGTGATTTTTCTGTGTGATTGACTGATAATTTATCATCGTGTTATTGCTTAATTATTGAATTATTAGTGAAGGACAGAGAGGGCCGACAGAGAGGGCCCAGAAACACCTAGAAACCGGCCGAAACCGCGCACAAATCGACCGTTGAAGTTATGCAACACTTAGCGGACCCTTCCTGACTGTGAGCTGGGTGGGGGCAGCATTTGAAATCGTGTAGTGGGGCTGAATGAATCCGCCAGGTGTTAAGATCATCTGGTCAGTTTTTACAGGCAACCTGCAAGCTTCAGAACAAAAGCTAAGTGATTTTTCTGTGAATTTGATTAATAATTTGTCATGGCGTTATTGTTTAATGTTTGAATTATTAGTAAATTATTGAGAGGGCTCAAAGATGATTTGTCCGTTGAATGCACGGAAAAACCGCTTATCTTTTCTGTGGACAGAGTGATTTTTCTGTGTGATTGACTGATAATTTATCATCGTGTTATTGCTTAATTATTGAATTATTAGTGAAGGACAGAGAGGGCCGACAGAGAGGGCCCAGAAACACCTAGAAACCGGCCGAAACCGCGCACAAATCGACCGTTGAAGTTATGCAACACTTAGCGGACCCTTCCTGACTGTGAGCTGGGTGGGGGCAGCATTTGAAATCGTGTAGTGGGGCTGAATGAATCCGCCAGGTGTTAAGATCATCTGGTCAGTTTTTACAGGCAACCTGCAAGCTTCAGAACAAAAGCTAAGTGATTTTTCTGTGAATTTGATTAATAATTTGTCATGGCGTTATTGTTTAATGTTTGAATTATTAGTAAATTATTGAGAGGGCTCAAAGATGATTTGTCCGTTGAATGCACGGAAAAACCGCTTATCTTTTCTGTGGACAGAGTGATTTTTCTGTGTGATTGACTGATAATTTATCATCGTGTTATTGCTTAATTATTGAATTATTAGTGAAGGACAGAGAGGGCCGACAGAGAGGGCCCAGAAACACCTAGAAACCGGCCGAAACCGCGCACAAATCGACCGTTGAAGTTATGCAACACTTAGCGGACCCTTCCTGACTGTGAGCTGGGTGGGGGCAGCATTTGAAATCGTGTAGTGGGGCTGAATGAATCCGCCAGGTGTTAAGATCATCTGGTCAGTTTTTACAGGCAACCTGCAAGCTTCAGAACAAAAGCTAAGTGATTTTTCTGTGAATTTGATTAATAATTTGTCATGGCGTTATTGTTTAATGTTTGAATTATTAGTAAATTATTGAGAGGGCTCAAAGATGATTTGTCCGTTGAATGCACGGAAAAACCGCTTATCTTTTCTGTGGACAGAGTGATTTTTCTGTGTGATTGACTGATAATTTATCATCGTGTTATTGCTTAATTATTGAATTATTAGTGAAGGACAGAGAGGGCCGACAGAGAGGGCCCAGAAACACCTAGAAACCGGCCGAAACCGCGCACAAATCGACCGTTGAAGTTATGCAACACTTAGCGGACCCTTCCTGACTGTGAGCTGGGTGGGGGCAGCATTTGAAATCGTGTAGTGGGGCTGAATGAATCCGCCAGGTGTTAAGATCATCTGGTCAGTTTTTACAGGCAACCTGCAAGCTTCAGAACAAAAGCTAAGTGATTTTTCTGTGAATTTGATTAATAATTTGTCATGGCGTTATTGTTTAATGTTTGAATTATTAGTAAATGATTGAGAGGGCTCAAAGATGATTTGTCCGTTGAATGCACGGAAAAACCGCTTATCTTTTCTGTGGACAGAGTGATTTTTCTGTGTGATTGACTGATAATTTATCATCGTGTTATTGCTTAATTATTGAATTATTAGTGAAGGACAGAGAGGGCCGACAGAGAGGGCCCAGAAACACCTAGAAACCGGCCGAAACCGCGCACAAATCGACCGTTGAAGTTATGCAACACTTAGCGGACCCTTCCTGACTGTGAGCTGGGTGGGGGCAGCATTTGAAATCGTGTAGTGGGGCTGAATGAATCCGCCAGGTGTTAAGATCATCTGGTCAGTTTTTACAGGCAACCTGCAAGCTTCAGAACAAAAGCTAAGTGATTTTTCTGTGAATTTGATTAATAATTTGTCATGGCGTTATTGTTTAATGTTTGAATTATTAGTAAATGATTGAGAGGGCTCAAAGATGATTTGTCCGTTGAATGCACGGAAAAACCGCTTATCTTTTCTGTGGACAGAGTGATTTTTCTGTGTGATTGACTGATAATTTATCATCGTGTTATTGCTTAATTATTGAATTATTAGTGAAGGACAGAGAGGGCCGACAGAGAGGGCCCAGAAACACCTAGAAACCGGCCGAAACCGCGCACAAATCGACCGTTGAAGTTATGCAACACTTAGCGGACCCTTCCTGACTGTGAGCTGGGTGGGGGCAGCATTTGAAATCGTGTAGTGGGGCTGAATGAATCCGCCAGGTGTTAAGATCATCTGGTCAGTTTTTACAGGCAACCTGCAAGCTTCAGAACAAAAGCTAAGTGATTTTTCTGTGAATTTGATTAATAATTTGTCATGGCGTTATTGTTTAATGTTTGAATTATTAGTAAATTATTGAGAGGGCTCAAAGATGATTTGTCCGTTGAATGCACGGAAAAACCGCTTATCTTTTCTGTGGACAGAGTGATTTTTCTGTGTGATTGACTGATAATTTATCATCGTGTTATTGCTTAATTATTGAATTATTAGTGAAGGACAGAGAGGGCCGACAGAGAGGGCCCAGAAACACCTAGAAACCGGCCGAAACCGCGCACAAATCGACCGTTGAAGTTATGCAACACTTAGCGGACCCTTCCTGACTGTGAGCTGGGTGGGGGCAGCATTTGAAATCGTGTAGTGGGGCTGAATGAATCCGCCAGGTGTTAAGATCATCTGGTCAGTTTTTACAGGCAACCTGCAAGCTTCAGAACAAAAGCTAAGTGATTTTTCTGTGAATTTGATTAATAATTTGTCATGGCGTTATTGTTTAATGTTTGAATTATTAGTAAATTATTGAGAGGGCTCAAAGATGATTTGTCCGTTGAATGCACGGAAAAACCGCTTATCTTTTCTGTGGACAGAGTGATTTTTCTGTGTGATTGACTGATAATTTATCATCGTGTTATTGCTTAATTATTGAATTATTAGTGAAGGACAGAGAGGGCCGACAGAGAGGGCCCAGAAACACCTAGAAACCGGCCGAAACCGCGCACAAATCGACCGTTGAAGTTATGCAACACTTAGCGGACCCTTCCTGACTGTGAGCTGGGTGGGGGCAGCATTTGAAATCGTGTAGTGGGGCTGAATGAATCCGCCAGGTGTTAAGATCATCTGGTCAGTTTTTACAGGCAACCTGCAAGCTTCAGAACAAAAGCTAAGTGATTTTTCTGTGAATTTGATTAATAATTTGTCATGGCGTTATTGTTTAATGTTTGAATTATTAGTAAATTATTGAGAGGGCTCAAAGATGATTTGTCCGTTGAATGCACGGAAAAACCGCTTATCTTTTCTGTGGACAGAGTGATTTTTCTGTGTGATTGACTGATAATTTATCATCGTGTTATTGCTTAATTATTGAATTATTAGTGAAGGACAGAGAGGGCCGACAGAGAGGGCCCAGAAACACCTAGAAACCGGCCGAAACCGCGCACAAATCGACCGTTGAAGTTATGCAACACTTAGCGGACCCTTCCTGACTGTGAGCTGGGTGGGGGCAGCATTTGAAATCGTGTAGTGGGGCTGAATGAATCCGCCAGGTGTTAAGATCATCTGGTCAGTTTTTACAGGCAACCTGCAAGCTTCAGAACAAAAGCTAAGTGATTTTTCTGTGAATTTGATTAATAATTTGTCATGGCGTTATTGTTTAATGTTTGAATTATTAGTAAATTATTGAGAGGGCTCAAAGATGATTTGTCCGTTGAATGCACGGAAAAACCGCTTATCTTTTCTGTGGACAGAGTGATTTTTCTGTGTGATTGACTGATAATTTATCATCGTGTTATTGCTTAATTATTGAATTATTAGTGAAGGACAGAGAGGGCCGACAGAGAGGGCCCAGAAACACCTAGAAACCGGCCGAAACCGCGCACAAATCGACCGTTGAAGTTATGCAACACTTAGCGGACCCTTCCTGACTGTGAGCTGGGTGGGGGCAGCATTTGAAATCGTGTAGTGGGGCTGAATGAATCCGCCAGGTGTTAAGATCATCTGGTCAGTTTTTACAGGCAACCTGCAAGCTTCAGAACAAAAGCTAAGTGATTTTTCTGTGAATTTGATTAATAATTTGTCATGGCGTTATTGTTTAATGTTTGAATTATTAGTAAATTATTGAGAGGGCTCAAAGATGATTTGTCCGTTGAATGCACGGAAAAACCGCTTATCTTTTCTGTGGACAGAGTGATTTTTCTGTGTGATTGACTGATAATTTATCATCGTGTTATTGCTTAATTATTGAATTATTAGTGAAGGACAGAGAGGGCCGACAGAGAGGGCCCAGAAACACCTAGAAACCGGCCGAAACCGCGCACAAATCGACCGTTGAAGTTATGCAACACTTAGCGGACCCTTCCTGACTGTGAGCTGGGTGGGGGCAGCATTTGAAATCGTGTAGTGGGGCTGAATGAATCCGCCAGGTGTTAAGATCATCTGGTCAGTTTTTACAGGCAACCTGCAAGCTTCAGAACAAAAGCTAAGTGATTTTTCTGTGAATTTGATTAATAATTTGTCATGGCGTTATTGTTTAATGTTTGAATTATTAGTAAATTATTGAGAGGGCTCAAAGATGATTTGTCCGTTGAATGCACGGAAAAACCGCTTATCTTTTCTGTGGACAGAGTGATTTTTCTGTGTGATTGACTGATAATTTATCATCGTGTTATTGCTTAATTATTGAATTATTAGTGAAGGACAGAGAGGGCCGACAGAGAGGGCCCAGAAACACCTAGAAACCGGCCGAAACCGCGCACAAATCGACCGTTGAAGTTATGCAACACTTAGCGGACCCTTCCTGACTGTGAGCTGGGTGGGGGCAGCATTTGAAATCGTGTAGTGGGGCTGAATGAATCCGCCAGGTGTTAAGATCATCTGGTCAGTTTTTACAGGCAACCTGCAAGCTTCAGAACAAAAGCTAAGTGATTTTTCTGTGAATTTGATTAATAATTTGTCATGGCGTTATTGTTTAATGTTTGAATTATTAGTAAATTATTGAGAGGGCTCAAAGATGATTTGTCCGTTGAATGCACGGAAAAACCGCTTATCTTTTCTGTGGACAGAGTGATTTTTCTGTGTGATTGACTGATAATTTATCATCGTGTTATTGCTTAATTATTGAATTATTAGTGAAGGACAGAGAGGGCCGACAGAGAGGGCCCAGAAACACCTAGAAACCGGCCGAAACGGCGCACAAATCGACCGTTGAAGTTATGCAACACTTAGCGGACCCTTCCTGACTGTGAGCTGGGTGGGGGCAGCATTTGAATCGTGTAGTGGGGCTGAATGAATCCGCCAGGTGTTAAGATCATCTGGTCAGTTTTTACAGGCAACCTGCAAGCTTCAGAACAAAAGCTAAGTGATTTTTCTGTGAATTTGATTAATAATTTGTCATGGCGTTATTGTTTAATGTTTGAATTATTAGTAAATGATTGAGAGGGCTCAAAGATGATTTGTCTGTTGAATGCACGGAAAAACCGCTTATCTTTTCTGTGGACAGAGTGATTTTTCTGTGTGATTGACTGATAATTTATCATCGTGTTATTGCTTAATTATTGAATTATTAGTGAAGGACAGAGAGGGCCGACAGAGAGGGCCCAGAAACACCTAGAAACCGGCCGAAACGCGCACAAATCGACCGTTGAAGTTATGCAACACTTAGCGGACCCTTCCTGACTGTGAGCTGGGTGGGGGCAGCATTTGAAATCGTGTAGTGGGGCTGAATGAATCCGCCAGGTGTTAAGATCATCTGGTCAGTTTTTACAGGCAACCTGCAAGCTTCAGAACAAAAGCTAAGTGATTTTTCTGTGAATTTGATTAATAATTTGTCATGGCGTTATTGTTTAATGTTTGAATTATTAGTAAATTATTGAGAGGGCTCAAAGATGATTTGTCCGTTGAATGCACGGAAAAACCGCTTATCTTTTCTGTGGACAGAGTGATTTTTCTGTGTGATTGACTGATAATTTATCATCGTGTTATTGCTTAATTATTGAATTATTAGTGAAGGACAGAGAGGGCCGACAGAGAGGGCCCAGAAACACCTAGAAACCGGCCGAAACCGCGCACAAATCGACCGTTGAAGTTATGCAACACTTAGCGGACCCTTCCTGACTGTGAGCTGGGTGGGGGCAGCATTTGAAATCGTGTAGTGGGGCTGAATGAATCCGCCAGGTGTTAAGATCATCTGGTCAGTTTTTACAGGCAACCTGCAAGCTTCAGAACAAAAGCTAAGTGATTTTTCTGTGAATTTGATTAATAATTTGTCATGGCGTTATTGTTTAATGTTTGAATTATTAGTAAATTATTGAGAGGGCTCAAAGATGATTTGTCCGTTGAATGCACGGAAAAACCGCTTATCTTTTCTGTGGACAGAGTGATTTTTCTGTGTGATTGACTGATAATTTATCATCGTGTTATTGCTTAATTATTGAATTATTAGTGAAGGACAGAGAGGGCCGACAGAGAGGGCCCAGAAACACCTAGAAACCGGCCGAAACCGCGCACAAATCGACCGTTGAAGTTATGCAACACTTAGCGGACCCCTTCCTGACTGTGAGCTGGGTGGGGGCAGCATTTGAAATCGTGTAGTGGGGCTGAATGAATCCGCCAGGTGTTAAGATCATCTGGTCAGTTTTTACAGGCAACCTGCAAGCTTCAGAACAAAAGCTAAGTGATTTTTCTGTGAATTTGATTAATAATTTGTCATGGCGTTATTGTTTAATGTTTGAATTATTAGTAAATTATTGAGAGGGCTCAAAGATGATTTGTCCGTTGAATGCACGGAAAAACCGCTTATCTTTTCTGTGGACAGAGTGATTTTTCTGTGTGATTGACTGATAATTTATCATCGTGTTATTGCTTAATTATTGAATTATTAGTGAAGGACAGAGAGGGCCGACAGAGAGGGCCCAGAAACACCTAGAAACCGGCCGAAACCGCGCACAAATCGACCGTTGAAGTTATGCAACACTTAGCGGACCCTTCCTGACTGTGAGCTGGGTGGGGGCAGCATTTGAAATCGTGTAGTGGGGCTGAATGAATCCGCCAGGTGTTAAGATCATCTGGTCAGTTTTTACAGGCAACCTGCAAGCTTCAGAACAAAAGCTAAGTGATTTTTCTGTGAATTTGATTAATAATTTGTCATGGCGTTATTGTTTAATGTTTGAATTATTAGTAAATTATTGAGAGGGCTCAAAGATGATTTGTCCGTTGAATGCACGGAAAAACCGCTTATCTTTTCTGTGGACAGAGTGATTTTTCTGTGTGATTGACTGATAATTTATCATCGTGTTATTGCTTAATTATTGAATTATTAGTGAAGGACAGAGAGGGCCGACAGAGAGGGCCCAGAAACACCTAGAAACCGGCCGAAACCGCGCACAAATCGACCGTTGAAGTTATGCAACACTTAGCGGACCCTTCCTGACTGTGAGCTGGGTGGGGGCAGCATTTGAAATCGTGTAGTGGGGCTGAATGAATCCGCCAGGTGTTAAGATCATCTGGTCAGTTTTTACAGGCAACCTGCAAGCTTCAGAACAAAAGCTAAGTGATTTTTCTGTGAATTTGATTAATAATTTGTCATGGCGTTATTGTTTAATGTTTGAATTATTAGTAAATTATTGAGAGGGCTCAAAGATGATTTGTCCGTTGAATGCACGGAAAAACCGCTTATCTTTTCTGTGGACAGAGTGATTTTTCTGTGTGATTGACTGATAATTTATCATCGTGTTATTGCTTAATTATTGAATTATTAGTGAAGGACAGAGAGGGCCGACAGAGAGGGCCCAGAAACACCTAGAAACCGGCCGAAACCGCGCACAAATCGACCGTTGAAGTTATGCAACACTTAGCGGACCCTTCCTGACTGTGAGCTGGGTGGGGGCAGCATTTGAAATCGTGTAGTGGGGCTGAATGAATC